>NW_026779725.1:0-76701 GCF_030144855.1 Hypanus sabinus
AGGATGCCGTCTGCAGGGACTTCAGCAAGGAATTTCTCAAGGTTCCTTATGAGAGGATGCTCGGGATGGTTCAGTCGTTCGGCTTTCACGTTGAGGTTGGATTCGCCATTAGCTATGTTGGGGAAGCGAGAGTGTGGGAATGGACGGTGTCTCTCTGATTGGTCAATGAAAAGAGGAGTGCCGCAGGAATTGTTCCTGTGTCCGTTGTTATTTGTAATTTAGATCAACGATCTCGATAATAATGTCGTTAACTGGATCAGCAATTTTGCCGATGACACCAACACTATGGGAGTAGTCCACAGCGAGGAATACTACCGGAGCAGGAGGCGGATGTGGACCAGCTGGAGAGATGGGCTGAAAAATGGCCGATCGGTTTTAGCCCAGACAAGTGTGAGAATTGGCACTTTGGGAGGACCAGCCAGGGTTGGTCTGACACAATGAGAAATAGGGCACTGCGGAGTACGGTAGAACAAACGAATCTGGGAATGCAGGTCCATAATTCAATGGAAGTTGTGCCGCAGTTACAAAGGGTCGGAAAAAAGGAAGCTTTTCCCACATTGGCCTTCA
Source organism: Hypanus sabinus (assembly GCF_030144855.1). Taxonomy (NCBI): domain Eukaryota; kingdom Metazoa; phylum Chordata; class Chondrichthyes; order Myliobatiformes; family Dasyatidae; genus Hypanus; species Hypanus sabinus. Next base: position 568 of record NW_026779725.1, read on the forward strand.
CAGACCACATACTGAGTACAGGAGTGAGGATGTTATGTTGATGTTGATCATTGGGGCCTAATTTGGAATATTGTGCGCTGCTGGGTTCAACTACCTGCAGGAAAGAAGTAAATAAATTTGAAAGAATACAGTAAAATATTACACGGCTATTGCCGGGACTAAATGTTTTGAATTAAAAGGAAAGATTACATATGTCAGCACTTTATTCCCTAGCAGGTATAAAACTGAGGGGAAATTTGATAGAGGTAGACAACATTATGAGGCGTATAGAGAGTGTAAATGCAAGTGGGCTTTCTCCACTGACATTGGGCGAGAATACAACTGGAGATCATGGGTGAAGAGTGAAATGTGGAATGTTTAAGGGAAACTTGAGGGGAAACTTCTTCACCCAGAGGGTCGTCGGAGTGTAGACAGTGCTGCCAATGTAAATGGTAATTCAGTTTCCGATGTCAACGTTTAAGAGATGATTGGATGATTACATGGTTGAATGGGTAATGGATGGCCATGCTCCGGGTTCGGTTCGATGGGAGTATGCAGTTTAAATAATTTCTCCCGGACCTGACGGGCTGAAGACCCAGTTTCTGTGCAGTGGTTTCCTATGGCTGTCTGACTGTGTACCTGGGTTAGAACTACAGTGTCTCACAGCACCGAACAATCTAGAAAGTCTTTGATCCTATTCGATCCCTCTGTCTTTGCACACACTGAAGCATGGAGACTGAGTAAAATGGATGGTTATAGCAGGGGAAGAGTGAAGTGCAGATGTGAGATGATGAAGGGATTATCACACTACAGGTAAGGCGGCAGAGACAGTAGTTCCGTGTTGGAGGTGAGTGTGACAGTGGTCCCAGTACAGTAAACAAATCTGTAGCTTCAGAGGTGGTAATAGGGATCATTCGCCCCGATACTATACAACAAACGGTCATTTAATCCGAATCCTATCCTTGATCAGAAATTGGTGGTGAGAAGCCCTGGAAATCGTTGGATGCCTGGAGTTGAGGAGATGTCATATTTTAATTGTGTTGAATAGTAACTCGTGGACGATATATTACTTTGTGCGTCTCTTTGACCTGGAATTGAACGGCTATATTAAATGTTGTCTGCTTGCCATTACAGATGTTTTTTACCTGTTGAACAAATGAGACCATGCTATTTTCTGTAATATTTTGAAAATATGAATGCATTGCAGATTTGAAATAAAGCATGCGGTTTGGACATAAGTGATGTCAATTGAAAGAGAGAGGGAAAGAATACGGTCATAAATGGCTTTATGTGAGTCGTATGTTTCTTTCGGTTGTGTTGGGGGGGGATAATTGAATTAATCTTCTTTTTCACCATACACGTGACAAAAAAAATGTCTCCTTGCCAGAAGTGATTTCCAGGAACTGATGTGAAATTCGGAGGCTGCGTATATTTCCGAAATTCTATGAAGTGCTGATGAATGCTCGCCTCAGGTCTCCACATCTCACTCTCCCATCTCCTCTACAGAACACGTGCTCAGGCCTTCTGCTTTGGAAGTTGTTTATTCTATATTCTCCAATTTCCTACCATGGAGCTGAAGGAAGACAACTGTGAGACCGGATGTTTGCTTTGCTCGCTGTTTTTATTTTGTGTCGTTTTGTATATTTCATTTGTTATTAAGTTCAGAGCGAGACACGGATTTCACACCGGCCATGTGGATTCAGGGTTAAATGGATCGAGGTTTGTGCGTATCTACACCCGATACGATGAAACCATGATTCAGGGGTATTGGGATAAATTGGTGCGTATTTGAATTGTCATTCTGGAAGGTCGGTTCTTTTAATGAGAAGCTGCTCTGCAACCTTTTAAATGCTGGTTTTAAGATGTAGGTCTGCATTGGAAAAGATTGTTTTGAGGTCATTGTAGCATCTGCCCGGTAATATGTAAGTGACAGGACAGTTTCGATAACGTGGCAGTGTAGTAAATAGCTCAGCGATTTGCTTACGTCGTCAGCCCTAATTCCATAAGTTATCCAGCTGTCGTTCTGTGGTCAGATTAAATCGATTATTTCCCTCAGCCCTATTTCTCGGAACACTGTAACTGCAGAGTTGGAACTTTGTAAAATGTCCCGAAATGTCCACACTCCTAGCGGGACGTGGCTGCCCGCTGTCCTCTAGCCAGTATTCACTCTGTCTACTACATCATCTGCCTTCTGTCAGGAAGCCAATTTTGAATCAACGCAGGGTTACCTGGATCCCATGCCCCCGACTCTCGGAATTAATACACATACATCGACTATTCAGATTTTTCTGTTTGCTTTATTTCATTTTAACAAATAATTCAATCTGGCTTATATAGGATAACATACCTCTCAAAGCCACGTTGCCTCTCCGTAACCAGACTACGTTTCTCCAAATACTCATAAATTTCCTATTCCATTATCCTCTACAATAGTTTACTCACTACTGATTAAAGACTCATTGGTCCAACCAGTATCCCTATTATCTTGCTTCAACAAATGAATAACATTTGCTAACCTCTAATCTTCCAGTTCTACATCCTTGGCCAGGAAAAACACAAATATCCTGTCCAGAAGCTCAGCAATGTCTTTGCTTCCCTTTCCAAATCACCTGGACTATATCCCTTCCGGCATCGGGGAATCATCTATCATAATGTTTTCCAAGTTTCTAGCGCATCCTCTTTCTCAGCGTCGTCAGGTCCGAGCCTACTTGCCTTTTTACCCCGTCACATTGATCAATGTATTCAGTGAGGAGCTTTACCGCCTTCTTGGACTCCAGACACAAGTTTTCCTCTTTTACATCTGATCTGCCTACACTCTATCAGGTCTCCTCCTGTTCTTCACAGTGCAACTCGCCAAGAACTTATCAAGTCCCCTGCTAACTTTTCTAAGTCCATTATTAAATTCTCCCCTGTCTGCATTGTGAACTTCCATAACCCTACCTGATCATTTCTCCCTAAATCGTAAGTAACTTTCACACTTCCTCTTGACGAGTTGTTCCAAATTTTTGTCACCCAGGGTTATCTTATGCTATTATCCTTGTCCTGCGACAATGAATCAAGTCCTCACTGAACACCATAACAGGTCTCCGTAAACAATCTCCACCTATCTGTTGCGTATATCTATAGCTATATCATTTCCCAATGTACGTTCCCAAGTTCCTGACAGGTAGAACCAGAATTCTCAGACTGACATTTAAACAGATTCCATGCTTCTTGGTCCTGTCCATGTGCAAAGCAAATCGAGGGAAGATCTGCCCTTTTACTCTGAAATGCTGACCCACCCAGAGATCCGTAACCTGATACGTTTCTTCTTAAATATTACATCCGGTATGGCGAGTCGATAGTCCGCCTGTCCGCTAGTCCGCTAGTCGCTGTTCGCTAGTCCGCCTGTCTTCATATAGTGACATGAATCCTTCCTGGACACAACTGAGAAATTATGCTTTACCTGAGCCTTTCACCCTGGGGAGATGCCAAAGAATATTGTGGAAGTTTCAGATACCCGTGCCAATAACATGGCCGATGTCCAATATCCGCTACTTGATCTTTTTTTTACTGTTCTCGTTGTACTTATTTGGTTGATCTGGTGGGCGGCTGTACAGAATGCTCCAAATGGGGAGATCGCGCCCTTCGTGTTTCTGTGTTCGTCTCCCAGTCGACTAACAAACGAACGCTCCACATTGTCCTCCCTTTCTGCAGCTGCAATACTATCCCTGGTTTCCCATCTCACTCCTTTTACACTCTGTAACCCGACACTGTCCATTTTTCAACATCGAAAACCCGGAAATCCCTGAAGTCCTCCAGCCATTCCGGCCCTTGTGACAGTCGAGTGTCTGTGATCGATTAGGTCATACTTCAACCAATGTAACAATCATTCCAGCAGCATTGAACCTTTGTATTGCTACCTACCTGAACTGTATGAAGTCAGCAATCTTCCGCCAATTCTGCAATTTCCGGATGACCAGGCATATGCTTGTTTGAATTAATGACATATTTGCCAATCATGTTCATTGTAAAACGGCTTTATTTGAAAACTCTGCTGAATTGTCATTAGACACGGGCGTTATCTACACAGATGGCCATTTAATGTAAACACATATTTCATTCCATTCCTCAGCTCTTCTCTGAATTTCCTCTGTGTCAGTGTATAGATACAAGTATTGGTGCACACGCTGAGCATTTGCAGCATGGACCCAAATTGCTGTAGGATGTATACCGGGGAACTCAAATATCTGTCCTCGTAAAAATAGTTTTGCCTTTGCCATTTCAGGGAATGGGCTACAATGGGCATCCATAATAATATGAAATTAGCTGATATAGAAAACAGCAAAATCATAGACTTTCTGCGTTTTGCTACCTCGGCATCTTTCTGATTGTCGCTGCTGTTCCGAAGTCTTCTGCGGACTCTATTTGCCACAACGATATGACATACGGTTAACCCGTTAAACACCAGTATTAAGCCGATTGGAAGCAGTGGGGTTAAAATGCTGATCAGTAATTGATATGCTCTCCACACGGGTGAAGTAGCGTATTCATATGTGAGGGAGCACCGCCACGGCGTGTTGTCAATGATTACAGAAGGTTCAATGATAAAGTAAAACGGGGCACATTTCCCGCAGCTCACTATAACCACGGTCACGATAACCACCGTTGCTGTTCTCTCGGTGCAGTATCGCTCCCGCAGCTTTCGGCAACATATTGCGATGAATCGATCGAAGGTAAAACTGACAGTGAACCAAACAGAACAGTCCGTCGTTACTACCCGAAATACAAGTGTCAGAGCGCATACCGGAGTGATGAGCAGGGATCTGGAATAAATGTGGATATTGTTGGTCTGTTCCACTAAAGCGAAAATGATAACCGCCATCAGATCCGCTGTTGCCATTCCAACCAGGTAACGGGTGATGCATTTGGAGAGTCCGCATTTTCCCCGAGATAGGATCACAATCGCCGTTAAATTAACTACAAGGAAATTGAATAAAAAAGAAATATCGTCAGTGGAAACTCACTGAACATCCATTATAACGATGCGATGCAAAATATGGTTTAGCTGCAACTGATCAATGACCCCTCCCCCCGATTCCTGGAGGGTATGGTCTGTTTGGAATTGGAAAGTGGGAATCCGGTGTGTGCGGTCTCGGTCGCTGCACTCCGGCTGGAGAACAAAGACGGATGTGAGTGTCAGTGGATTGGCGACCTTCCCACAATTTAGAGCGAGGCATCCCAGTTCCACGACTCACGGACCGGTGAGCAGTTGATCGCTCCTGTAAACAACACCGTTTCCATTATTAGAGGTGAAATAGCTGAAGGGATTTTTTGTAGCGGTGAAAGAGTGGCAACAAGGAGATGCAAAGACCATCATTTAAATATGCTGCTACCTTGTATAAGGTCGAAGTGATAGAGACTCGGACCTAGAAAAGCAGAGACCAGCATCACTTCAGAAAGCCCAGCGAGGAGAAATAACAATATCGACTCCGACTTAATTGACAAAAGAAGAAAATATTACGATCGAAATATGGAAAATGGAAATAAAACCATTAGATGCCAGAATCCTCCATTCCTGAAACATTCTTCAGCCGACGGTAGCATCTGTGCTCAGTAACAGTGCGGATACCGCAGCAGAGTAACGACGGCACCATACATAAAGTAACCAGCTCCGGCATCTTACCGGGGACACCAACCGCTACAAGTGTGGGGTAGAAAACGGCCGCGATGTAGTAAATCGCCGCATATCCCATATTCCTTGAGATACAGCGTTCAGTTGTACGGAGCGTTTCAGCTGCTCAGATGGACTGGCGGACTTTTATTGAGGAGAGAGCAATTCCACTGAGGCAATTAGCGTGGCTATCACGTCAGGGACATTAGTGACAACCAACTGCACAAACACTTAAGTTAAACTATTTTTACTCACTGTCCCCGTGTCATTAATTTGACTCCTCAAGGGATATCGCAATCTATTTACTTTAAACTAAAATATGATGTGAATTTTCCATGTTATTTTCCATGATACCTGGCTTCAGGTATTTAAATAGGATATATTTTTTTATATATCTGTGTTGCTTTTAAAGTTGGCTTTCATCTTGAAGTCGATTTATTTTGTAACATTTGACGGAGCACATTCGCCTCTGAAATTGAGGGAAGGAATTTGTTCTTGCGGGTGAAATGGAGAACACTTCTTTCTTAAAGGGGAGCATTCGTTCATTCTTTTCTTTCGTTTGTTCCAGTCATTCTGGGCGGTTTGAGTGATGGAAGGACAATGTCAGCTGATATGTATTACAATAACACTGCACTTATATTCCTCCAAGCAATTTAAAAGATTCACGGCGATATTCCAGAGACCTGTGAGCAAAAAGGGAACGTGTCCTGGGAAATTAGCGAGGGCTGTGGACAGTTTGTTTTCCAGCGCACACATGGGCCGTTTTGAAGGAACCTGACCTCTGCCAGTCAATGACTTGACCACCACACACCCGGGCCCTGCGATGCAGTCGATTGAACTTTAAAGATTTTCTCAAACCAACCACAATTCTACCAGAATTTCGCTATCCATTCTATGTTTGAAGAAAAGTAACAAGTGAAATCTGTGACCATTCCGCAGGTTTCAGGCTGTTCTATTATTTGCCACGAAGATGTCTGTCTTTCTCCTGAAATGCTTTCAGGTGTATTGTCTTTCATACAAACAGAGCAACGTAGAAAACCTCCGGCACACCATAGGCGCTTCGGCCCATAAAGCTGCGCCGAACATGTCACTACCTTAGAAATTACTAGGGTTAGTCATAGCCCTCTATTTTTCCATTTACTTATCCAAAACTCTCTTAAAAGACCCTGTTGTATCCGCCTCCACTACCCTTGTTGGCAGCCGATTCCAAGTACTCACCACTGTCTGCGTAGAAAATTTACCGCTGACATCTCATCTGTACCTTCTCCCCAGCAGCTTAATCCTGGATCCTCTTGTGGCAACCATTTCAGCCCTGGGAAAAGCCTCTGACTATCCACACGATTAATGCCTCTGATCATCTTACACACCTCTATCAGGTCACCTCTCATCCTCCGTCGCTCCAAGGAGAAAAGGCCGAGTTATCTCAACCTGTTTTCATAAGACAATCCTCAGTATAAGTCTGTGCAGAACAGCGGGTGTGGTCAAGCTCACCTGTCAATCACAATTCCTTCTGCTCCTGCAGTGCACCGCTCCGTGCCGATTGTGGTTCTCGTACCGATGAGCGGGCCTCGGCTTATTAGAGAAAGTCTCATCAATCTGTTTCCATTGTGGAACTCTTACTAATGTGCAATACTCTGTTGACTCGAGCAAGTAATAGCTCTGCCTTCAAATCCATTCTCCCAAAGAGAATCACTTCGTAAAGTTCCGGTTTGAACTCCATCTGTAACTTCTCAGCGCTGCTCTGTGTCCTGTCACTGTCCTGTTGTAATCTGTGACAGCCTCCTGTACTACCCATAATTGCACCAACCTCCACATCATTACAAATACAATAATACACCCTTCCACTTTCTTATCCAAATCATTCATAAAAACACAAATGCCAGGTTCTCAAACTGATCACTGCAGGACACCACTGGTCACCATCCATTGAGAAAACGCCACCATCCACCAGCCAACCCTCTCTGGATACCAAGCCTTCTGACGCTATGAACGGTCCTACCACGGTTAACCGTATCAAATGCCTTATTGAAATCTATTTATACCAGATCAACTTCTCTCCCTTTACCAATGTGCTTTGTCATATCCTCACAGAACTGAACCAGGCACGTGAGGCATGATCTGCCTCTCCCAAAACCATTCTGACTCTCCCAAATCAGGGTCTCCCAAACCTCGTAAATTCGGTTTCTAAGAATGCTCTCCAATAATTTGCCCATCACTGAAGTAGAATTCACTGGGCTATAATTTAAAAGGGTATCCTTACACCCTTTCCTGAGCAAGGGGATAATATATCCATTTCCAATCCCCTGATACTGCATGTGCGGCAGTGATATCGCAAAGATAATCGCCGAGGGCGCAGCAATCTCTTCCTCCGCTTCCCTCAGTAACCTGGGGCTTGTCGCAACCTCACAAGAGGACTTATCTATCCGAATGTTTTTTCAATCGTTCCTGTACATCCTCTTTTCTAATCTCGCCCTGTTGTCACACATAAGCCCGTTTGACCCTTCCTCACAAATGCCAGGATCTCTCACCGGTGAAAATTGAAGTGAAGTCCTTATTAAGGACTTGTCCCACCTCCACCGGCTCCAGCCGTATGTTTCATCTCTATCCCCGACCGGTCCTACTCTCACTCTAGTCACTCTCTTCTTCACACACATCTAGAATGTCGCGGGGTTTTCCTTAATCCTGCTGTAGGCCTTCTGTAGAGGTTTCAAGTTCTCCTCATTCCATTCTTCAGTTCGTCCCTGGCTGCCTTGGAACTCTACAGCCGTGTCCGATCCTAGCTTTCTAAACCAGGTCAGCTTCTTTCTTTCTCTTGACCAGATGATCCACATCTCTGTCAAACATGGCTCCTTCATCTATCCTGAACCCTATGCAAGTGCTGTCTAAAATAACTTCTCATTTCCGTTGTGCATTTTCCAGGGTGCTTCCGTTCCCAGTTTCAGCTCTGAGATTCCAGCCTAAAACATTATAATTCCATTTAGCCAATTCATTAATTTGGAAACTTCAGGCCTGTTGGGAGTGGGTAGTGTGGTTAGTTCGGGGACAGACATAGGTTTTTGGGGAGAGATCGGGTTAACGGGATTTGTTTGGGGACTGACACGCGGGTGTGGGGAAAGAGAAGGGCAATGTGATCATTTCGGGGACTGCCATAAGTTTGTGGGGAGAGATCGGGTAACGGGATTCGTTTGCGGACTGACACGATGTTGTGGGGAGAAAGCAGGTCAGCGCGATTAGTTTAAGGACTGACACAGGGCTATGGGGAATAAGCTGGGAAAGCGCGGCAGTGGGGTTAGTTTCGGGTGACACGAGGCTGCGGCGATAGAGAGATGGTGGCATTACTTTGGTACTGGCACAGGCCTCTAGGATTAGTGTGTGTCCCCGTTTATGAAAGGTAGGTGCTGGTACAGAGTGAAGCATACTAAAATATGAATTTTACTGTATTTATCAAAAGTGTTAGGTTTTGTGTTGTTCCGTAAATAGCTAAAATGATAAATCGAGCTCCTCCTCACCATCACTCCATCCAGTAGCTCCCCCTAACGGCCCAGCCCCGCATTCCCATGCTTTCATTCCAGCCTTCCTTTGATCTCCAAGCTACGGAATCCCCGAGTCCAGGAGCACGGCCAAACACACGAGTGCTCAGATTTCTGATCACCCACCCACCGGACAGGCTCTCCCCCGTGGATCACGGAGTGAGGTAAATCTCCATTCTTCCCTCATCTTTCTACAGTTTCTTCGGGCTCAGGACTTATCGACGCGAAACACTTCGCAAGCGAGGACCCTCGATGTACACACTAGGGATGTTCCCGCGCCTTCAGCACCCTTACCGCCTGGAACAGGACTGCAGACTGGAAAGAGGGCTGGCTGTATCCCATCCGCGTCCAACATCCCCCCCCCCCCGGGGGCACTCCACCTCTCGCCGGCAGGTATACACACTGGGGATGTTCCCGCTCCTTCAGCACCCTTACAGCCTGGGACAGGACTGCAGACTGGAAAGAGGGCTGGCTGTATCCCATCCGCGTCCAACATCCCCCCCCCCCCCCCGGGGGCACTCCACCTCTCGCCGACAGGTACACACACTAGGGATGTTCCCGCGGCTTCAGCACCCTTACTGTCTGGGACAGGACTGCAGACTGGAAAGAGGGCTGGCTGTATCCCATCCGCGTCCAACATCCCCCCCCCCCCAACTCTCGCCGGCAGGCAGGCACTGTCTCGATCGGGAAGGACAAGGGGCGCCAAAGAGGGCAGGGAAGTCTATTTCAGTGGAGGGTCGCCGAGGCAGTGATGGTCAGGTCGGAGAAGGGAAGGAAGGGCGTCATGCAGAAGAGTGTTGTCGGGAGAGGAAGGGAGGGTCTTCGCGAAGGCGGGTTAGAGAAGCAGATCGAGAGATGGGGTGGAGAAGGGGATCAATGTGACAGGGAGCGATGGAGTTGTTACATACCCCGTAACGAGTTAAATAAACAGCAGAAATGGACATACCTGGATTCCGAGTCTTCCGGAATAATCTCTATTTTATCAGTAACTACGTGAGTAAATTAATATAAAACAAGATAAGGTGAACAGGTTAGCAAAGTATATGCATATATCCAGGTGAGTAAATAAGCTTCCCCAGCTCAGCTGATTAGGTGATACAGTCTTACGGTGGGATGCCGATGACGATCCTCCACGTCGTCAACCTTGCTTCCGAAACTTATTTAAAAGTCACCAACTTGTGATCACAGAAAAGGGGATGCCGTCGTCTGTGGTGGAGTTATCAACGCCAGACCAGGGTTAAACACACCGATAGCTCCCCACCGGTCACCCCTTTGTTCACACTGTGAGCAAAACCACACTCTTGCCATGGGCACACAAAACTCACCAGTGTCCTCCTTGCCTCAGGGGTCGTGTGTCTCCTGTGGTGTGTCTTGTGTGTCTCTGATGTGTGTCTGATTAAAAAGTCAATTGACCTTGTATGTATCTCCAACTGGTGAATACGAGCCGTCCATCATATAGCTCCGCCTTTTCCAAGGCATCTCTCAGACATTCTGTCTCCCTGCTGCTGAATTAGCAGAGAAGCTGTTCGCTCCCTCTCGCTCTCTCGTTTAAAACGACAGTCCACTTGAGAATAATCCTCAGATCTCGTCACAATATAAACATAGCTACAAGATCTGTGATATATTCGCAAATTCTTAAGAATTTTTTTGTTGTTAGAATCTCAGCTGACGGTGAAAATTGGAAAATCTTGCAAACTTTCATGGACGTACATGTACGTGTAAGTCACGTGAGCCCTTTCCCCGCTCCCATTTTACCGCAGATCTGCCTTGTTTCCGAGGCTCCGCTCCCAGCTCTGATGACATAAGTTACAGTCCTGACTTTCCTTCAGTTCTGTGTTGAAGCGGGTCGGCGGCGGCGGCGGATCTTCTGCAGGATCCGGATTAGGAGACGACCATCACCCCCAGAGTCGGGAATCCGGGGGAGGGTTCACTGTCCGGGCGTGAAAACAATTTCTCATCGGTGAGTACTGAGGCTGATCCTAGTGTGGACGTCTGATGTAAGGTAATGAATCGAAATATGAGCGTATCTACACCCGAAATGATAAAACCACGATTCAAAGGTGAATTGACATTAGGATAAATTGGTGTGTACTTGAATTGGGAAATTGGAATTGGCATTTTGGAAGGCTGGTTATTTTAATGAGCAGTAAAAGCTACTGCTGAGCACTTTGAAATGCTGGTTTTAATTTGTAGGCCGCCATTGGAAAAGATCCTTTGAATTCATTGTAGCATTTGCCCTGTAATATGTAAATGACAGGTCAGTTCAGTAAACGCGCTGGTGCAGTCAATAACTCAGCGATTTGCTTACGTCGTCAGCCCTAATTCCATTAGTTATCCAGGTGCTGTTGTGTGATCAGTATTATGAGCGATGAACAGACCTGATGGACAATAGGGTGCATATTTAACACCCTCCCGCCCCCAGAACCATGAACTACTGCTGTTGCTAAGTTGCTCATGAGAGAGAGAGACGAAACACAGGCACGAACATTTGCTACACATAAGAGGGAGAGAGAGAGAAAGACTGTTGATTTGTTGTATTTTGACTCTTCCTGGATTATTTAGCTTTCACTACAAGGACTTCACTTTGCTCGTTAAGATTCCTCAGGAGACAGCAGGAGTGGCCTGATTTGATTGACACAGTCATTCAGCGTTGATGGATAGCTGAGACCCCGTTAGTAGATATAAAAGACAGGTCTGGAGAGACACGCTTCAGACACACCAGTGGACTCTGACTGAGTGTTGTGAACCCACAAGAAAGATGAGGGTTTCAGAGATCGAATCAGGAGATCGGAAAATATAGCTCTCAGTGTGACGGCAGTGCCAGTGGGGACTTGTGTGTGTATCCACTCACGCCAGAGTGACAAGTCCACCACAGAAGAACGGACTAGCTGAAGGAAGGAGGGGTTATACCTGAATGGCCACAACGACACGAAGGATTGAGAAAGCAACAAAAGATTTGCATGCTACAGCTGTTACATCTCGCTCTTTCTACTACATCATCTGTTTTCTGTTAGGAAGCCAATTCTGACTCATCGCAGCCAGGTTTATCCAAATCCCATGCCTCCTGACTTTCTGAATGAGTCTACTGTGGGGAACTGATCAAACCACTGACCAAAATTAATGCACCCACATCGAGTGTTCTGATTCTTCTGTTTTATTTTCACTTTTTCAAATAATTCAATCAGACTCATAAAGGACTACATGCCATGTTGTCTGCCCGTAGCAAGACTACGTTTCTCCAAATACTCATGACTTCCTTCGTCAATAATCCTCTCCAGAAGTTTACCCACTACTGATGCAAGACTTCCTAGTCTATCATTTCAAATACTATCCTTGTTATCTTTCGTCAAAAAATGAATAACATTTTCCACCCTCCAATCATCTATTTCTACTTCCGTGCCCAGCGAGGAAACACATATCTTGTCCAAAAGTGCGGTAATATCTGAGCCCACTTTCCAAAATTGCTGGACTATATCACTTTCGGCACCGGGGAATCATCTATCATAATATTTTCCAAGTTTCCAGCGCATCCTCTTTCTCAGCGTCGGCATGTTCGAGCATATCTGCTTTTTGAAGTTGTGTTCACATTGATCAACCTATTCAGTGAGGAGCTTCACAGCCTCCGTGTTCTCCAGACACAAGTTTTCCTCTTTTGCCTCTGATCTGCCCACAGTCTCCCCAGTCTCCTCCTGTTCTTCACAGTGCAACTCGTCAAGGATTTCACAAATCCCCCATCACTCCTTTAAGTCCGTTGTTAAAATCTTTACTGTCTACAATGTGACCCGCTAGAATCTAAGCTGATCCTTTCTTTCTGTTCTGTAAGTATTGTTCGTTCTTCCTCTTGACGTATTGTTCCAACTTTCTTGTCTCCCAGGGTTGCTTTACACTGTCATCCTTTCCCTGCGTCACTGAGACAAGCCTATACTGAACCCCGTGTCAGTGCTCCCTAAACAATCCCCACATATCTGTTCCGCAATACCTCGAGTGCATCATTTCCCAATGTATGTTCCTGAGCTCCTGCCAGGTAGCGCCATAATTCGCAAATCCCCAATTAAACACACTCCATACTCTCTGGTCCTACCCCTGGGCAAATTAAATGGAGGGGAGTTTTGTCCTATAGTTCTGAAATGCTGACCCACCGAGAGACCTGTCGCCTGACCCGTTTCCTTTTCTAATATTAGATCCGGTACGGACTGTTCGCTAGTGAACCTGTCTTCATATATTGACGTGAATCCTTCCAGAACACAACTGATAGTGCCATACTTAAATCGTTAACCCTGGAGAGCTGCCACAGAATATTGTTGAAGTTTCAGTTACCCATGTCAATAACATGGCAAATGTCCATGTCCCGCTTCCCGATCGGCTCCTCACTGTTGCCGTTGCAGTTTTTCTTTGTTAGAAGTGTGGCTGTGTAGAATACTCCAGATGGGGTGATCATGTTTCTGTGTTCGTCTCCCAGTCTATTAACAAACGAACGCTCCACGTTGTCCTCCCTTTCTGCAGCTGAGATACTACCCCTGGTTTCCCATCGCACTCCCTTTACACTCTGTTACCCGACCCTGTCCATTTTGAAGCATCTAAAACCAATGACGTCCCTCTGGAGTCGGTAATGAGATTGCTTCTGTTCATGTTAAAATCAACGACTTGGCTGACAGAGTTGGTGGCTTGGTGACCGACTTTATATTTGCTCCGAGGGTAGGTGCCGGATAGGCAGCTAAGAGCAATATGGGTGTCTGCAGAAGGACTCAGTCAGTTAAAAAGAACAGACAATGAAGTGGCAGATGAAATACAGTGTAGGGACTGCAGTCCGCAGTCAGGTACTCAGGCTCACTCAGCATAATGTTGCACGAACATTATTAGCAAAACGCTCCGACACAAGACGGGTTTCATTTTGTTACAGACAGAAATGCCAGTTTGGTACTACAAGTAAACTACATTTCCACATTGGTGGAGAAGTGTGCTGACACCCCTCGCTATCTGTAAAATCTGTGACGAGATGCTGAGCTGCATTCAATATGGACTGCGCCTTTAAAAAGAGAGAGAGAGAGAGAGAGGGGGTGTACACCTATTCAGAGAGAGAGAAAGAGAGAGCACCGAACAGCTCCTGAGTCTCCATGGTTACGTAAGTGCGGAGCTATGTAATGGACAGCTAGTGTTCAGCATGTTTGGGATATAGACAAGGTCAACTGGCTTTTCAGACAGACACACAGACACACGGAAGGCAAGGACAGAAATACAAAAGAAATAGACACTGGTTAAGCTTTCAATGCCCACGAAGGACTGGGCTTTGCAGGCAGTGTAGAAAAGGGGAGACCGTTGTAAGGCTATCGGTGTGTTTAACCCTTGCCTGCGTTGACAGCTTCACAGTGTGAAGGCGGTACCGTTTAGTGTAGTCGCAGTCCGCAGCTTCAAGAGGACTTCAGAGCACAACGGAAAGATCGACGGCATCGAATTACTTGGAAAACCAATCACCTCTCGCTCTCTCTCCACAATTCTACATATCTTAATATCACGAATTGAACTGACGCCATTCCTATACCATCGTAAGACTGTATCATTTACTACCTAAGCGGGAAGAAGTTTGGGGTATTATATTTACAGACTTATATATGCATAAACTCTGCTAATCTGTTTGATTGATCTAGTTTTATATTACTATAAAATGTAGATACTAATAAATAGTGTTTTGTTTGTAGCAGATTTCAGAGAGACATTAGTCGGATGCAGAAATTGGATGAGAAATGGCAGATGGAGTTCAACCGGGAGACGTCTGAAGTGGTACACATTGGAAGGACAGCTTACACGGCAGAGTACAAAGTATATGTCAGAAAAGTTGGTAATGTGTCAGAGCCTAGGGATCTAGGGGTACATGTCCACAGATCTATGAAAGTTGCCTCACAGGTAGAAGGGTAGATAAGAATGCTTATGGTGCTATCATTCATAAGTCGAGGGCTAGAGTGTAAGAGTCGCGAGGTATGTTGCAGCTCTATAAATCTCTGGTTAGACCACACTTACAGTACTGTGTCCAGTTCTCGTCGCCTCACTATAGGAAAGATGTGGAAGCATTGGAAAGGGTACAGAGGACATTTACCAGGATGCTGCCTAGTTTAGAGTGTACACATTTTTATCAGAGACTAAGGGAGTTAGGGATTTACTCTTTGGAGAGAAGGGGGATGGGAGGAGACATAATAGAGGTACACAAGATATTAAGAGGAATAGATAGATTGGACAGCCAGCGCCTCTTCCCTAGGGCACCGGTGTTCAAAGAAGAAGATTTGGCTTTAAGGTACAGGACGGGAAGTTGAATGGGGATATTAGCGGAAGAGTTTAGACTCAGACAGCAGTTGGTGTGTGGAATGCACTGCCTGAGTCAGTGGTGAAGGCAGATACACTTGTCAAATTTAAGAGACTGCTAGAAAGGCATTTAAGAGCAACTTAAGCTGCGAAGCAGGGTTTAAGGATTGGCACAACATTGTTGTCCGAAGAGATTGTACTGTGCTGCATTATAATATGTTATAAAACCAGACTCCAGTGTATTCCATTTCTGCTAGTTCTGTTAACTATTTAAGGGGTACGTCAGAAGATTGGGGGCTCGTCCGGGTCTTTAAAGGTGTGGGACCCATTCTAAATTTGTCGGGGGTTTAATTGAGTGATTAGTGGTTGATCTTATAGGGTAATATCGCTTACGTTTTCCTTGAGTGGAAATACAGCAGCAATGGAGACTGTGGTTAGCAGCTTTCGTGGAACCATCCCCTGAAACATTAGATGATGCAAAGTGAGATATGGAGTTGGGAATTACTCATAAGTTAAAACTTAAGGCGACCACTAGAATGGAGAAGTCGATAACACAGGCGTTAATAACGGAGCGTTATATATCCAAGGGAATGTTTGAAGAGGATGTGAGGGAAATGTGGTTGAAAGTAAACCTACTGAGGCTGTGGTTAAGCTTCGGTTAAAAACAATAAAGAGGGAAGATGAGAAAGTGCCTGAGACCCTCAGGGTCTGCTTAGTCTGCAGACGAGCTTGCTTGAAACCATTAGGTTAAGTTCTTTTCATGAATAAGAGCTTCCAAAAGAATAGCTGGGATAATCAGGGTGAACTGGAATTTGAAATTGGTACTATTATTGAAAGCGTAGAAGCATGAGCTTTGACCTTGCTGACAGAAACATCTCTCTCAGATGCTGAGACAGTACACGTTAATTTGTTTAACTATATTTTGGAATTTAAAGATAAACAACTTGGTGATGTTGTTCAAGTTTGTGAATTGGATAGACAGGGTTCGGAGAGTTCTCAAAACAAATTAAAGTGTTGTTTTGACCAAGAGAGGCCATCTGCAGGTGTTCTTATGGAAACATATACAACGAAAGATCTTGGAGATAGAACTAATGACTTGTTTGGAACAAAGGAACAAAGGAACAAAGTTCAGCGAAAGGGCTTAGTTTAAAAAAAAAACATGAGCGAGGAGTTAGCACCTATGCAAGGTTCAGGCCATCCTTGAAAGCCCTGTTGGAGTTGATCACGTGATGGTTATTTGCTCTGTGCTGAAGTTGAAAAGAGAAAATAGGAGATCTAACGCCATTTTGAAGATTACAGAATTTGGTTTTGCAGAACTTTGGTTTTGTAGCAAAGTGTGTGAAAGGTAAAGACAGTAACATGGTGGATTGATTGTCTGGATGTTAAATTAAAGAATGATATAGAAACCAGTATTTTTATAGTCTTCTGTAGCCTACAACATGTTAATCAGATATTTATTGCTTCATATTCTGTAATCTACAGTTAGGCAAAAATTTTACTACTTGATCAAATTTTTTTCCCAACAGGTGGGAGGAGAGAAGAGATCATAAGCATTATTCAAAATGGAATGTGGCTTTAAAGAGAGAGAGAGTGGGTGTAAACTGATTCACAGAGAGAGAGAGAGCACCGAACAGCACGCCAGTCTCCATGGTTACGGAAGGGCGGAGCCTTATAATTGACAGCTGGTTTTCGGCATGTTTGGGATATAGACGAGGTCAGCTGGCTTTTCAGACAGACACACAGCATACGCAAGACACGGACAGATGAACAGAAGAAGTAGACACTGGATGAGATTTCAGTGCCCACGAAAGTGTGGGTTTTGCTTGCAGTGTTGAAAAGGGGTGACCGGTGGAATGCTATCGGTCTGTTTAACCCTTGACTGGGTTGATAGCTTTACGGCGTGAAGACGTTATTCTTTAGTGTGATCACAGTCGTTAACTTTAACAGGACTTCGGAGGACAACGGAAAGATCGATGGCATTGGCTTACTTGGAAAACAGACACCCCTCTCTCTCTCCTCATTTCTACATATCTTAATATCGCGAACTGAACTGACGTCATTCCTATACCATCGTAAGACTGTATCATTTATCACCTAAGCTTGAACAAGTTTGGGGTTTTATATTTACTCATTTATATATGCATGAACTCTGCTAACCTGTTTGATTTAAATGGCTTTATATTACTATATTACGTAAATACGAATAAATCGCGTTTTTTTTGTAGCAATACCAGACTCCAGGTATGTTCCATTTGTACTGGTTCTTTTAACCCGTTACGGGGTGCGTAACAAAACCGTTCCAACCCCTACATCACACCGCATTTCTGTAAACCCCTTCGACCCCTATAGCACTCGGCATCTCAGCAAAACCTCCATCATCTACCCCGGTGCATATAGACGACAGCAGACCCGAGAAAGAAACAGTCGTGTCAGATTGAATGGCTTATAAAACACTGTTGGCCAGAAGTAACTGCAGTCTGCTCAACGACAGGGGAAGCGTACAAACGAGTTCTCTCTGTTTCCCCCCATTTTGTGGACTATGAACTGATTCTTGCACTGGAATAATTTAATCAGAGGAAGTGAATGTGGAGACAGGAAGCTTCAGGTAATGATCTGCTAAACCTGAGACCATTCTCAAACAAGTCGCCATTTGTTATGTGAATGGCGTTGTCTCTGAACTGATTCTTGACTTTGGGACAATCTAATCAGAGCCATAAACCTGAGACCATGCTCAGAGGAGTAGCTACCTTGAGCCAATTGTTCGGAGATCAAATGGTTCCATTGAAGAGGAACGATATAAGATTCCGGAGCTTAAAATTTGCAGGGGTGATATGTCACCAGCGGCCAGAGACCAACCATTGCCGAAATGTAGGACCGCACGGACACGTGCAGATCGGGAACATGAGGATCGGAAGATGATGAGGGGCATTGATCGTGTGGATATTCAGAGGCTTTTTTCCCAGGGCTGAAATGGTTGCCACAAGTGTACACAGGTTGAAGGTGCTGGGGAGGCGGTAGAGAGGAGATGTTCGATGTTACTCAGAGAGTGGTGAGTGTGGAACAGGCTGCCGGCAACAGTGGTGGAGGCGGATACGATTGGGTCTTCCTAAGAGACCTTTGGATAGGTACATGGAGCTTAGAAAAATAGAGGGCTCTGGGGAAGTCTAGTCATTTCTAAGGTAGTGACATGTTCGGCCCAACTTTGTGGGCCGTAGGCCCTGTATTGTGCTGTAGATTTTCTATGTTTTCTATGTTTCTATGGAATGCCTTGCCAGCGTAGACTCTTTTCCCGGGTAATAACTTTTCTCATCATTGACTGTTCATGGAGTGTCAGGATTTCCAGCAGGGTGCACACACGAAGATAGTGTGCAAATCTACGTGCTTTTAGTAGAAATAATAAATGACACTTGTTGGTAAATACAGATTCTCTTTCTCATTGATCTTTGTTACAAGGGATGATTTTTGTCACAGTGGAATCCATCATTAACATTGCCCACTAACAGGACGTGCCCACTACACAGTGTTACCATCGGGAAGGAGATACAGAAGCCTGAAAGCTCAGGCGCAGCGATTCGGGAACAGCCTTTTTCCTCGCTGCCACCTGTATCTCAGGTGTGTTTTTTCTATATTCATTTAACCTGTATTTCATTTTACTGCTGCCGTAATGTTAACAATTTCACGACGTATGTCGGTGATATTAAATCTGGTACTGATTCTTTAAATGTACCTTTGAAACCCATGATTCTGATTCTGATGCAGGGGGGATGTGTCAGATCGAACTTACGTTAGTTGAAAGCCTGTCAGAACCTCGTGTCCTGTGCTCCCATATTCTATGTTCTGTGCTCAATCGAGCTACCGTATCTTGCTATAGTTCAGGGAATCGATTAATTATTTAAAGCTATGAGGCCTTGCTTTTTCTGACTACTCAATGCGTCGGATAATAAAGTGCAGGAGAATTAAAAAAAACAATAGGCCATAAATATCAGTACCGACCGCTGGATGATCTCGATAGCTTTGCTTGGAAGGGGCTCGCCAAGTATTATGTAATGATGAATTGTCCTCGTTGTTCAGACTACGCTGGTCATGGGTAATGAAGGGAAGTAACCGGACAAATAGGAACATTAGCGATGGTCAGTATGGGTCAGTGCGTAGTAGGTCATGTCTAACCAAACTCACAGAGATTTACGAGGTAGTTACTAGGGATAGTTTGGAAGGCGAGGCAGCGGATGCCGTCTACAGGGACTTCAGCAAGGAATTTCTCAAGGTTCCGTAGGGGAGGATACTCGAGAAGGTTCAGTCGCTTGGCTTCCATGATGAACTATTAAATTGCAGTCGTCATTGGTTACGCTGGGGAAACTAGAGTGTGGTAAAAAATGGTTGTCTCTCTGATTGGGGACCTGCGACGAGTGGAGTGCACAAGGATCGTTGCTGTCATCGTTGTTTGTTGTTTGTCATCTATATTAACGATGTGGATAATGATGTGGTTAACTGGATCAGCAAACTGCCGATGACAGCAACCTGTGTAGTTGATAGCGAGGAAGAGTACCGGAGCATGGTATCGTAAACGGGATCTGGACCAGATGGAACAATGGGCTGACAAAACGCGATTCGGATTTAACGCAGACAATTGTTAGATGTTGCACTTTGGGCGGACCAGCCAGGGTTGGTCTGACACAATGAGAAACAGGGCACTGGGGAGTACGATAGAACAAACGAATCTGGGAATGAAGGTCCATAATTCAAGGAACGATTACGTATGTTTGCACGTTATTCCCGAGCGGGTAGACGACAGAGGGGAGACTTGATAGAGGTATACAACATTATGAGGCGTATAGAGAGTGGAATTGCAAGCGGGCTTTCTCCACTGCTGTTAGGTGAGAATACAACTGGAGATCATGTGTGAAGGGTGAAATGTGAAATGTTTAAAGGAAGCATGAGGGGAAACGTCTTCACTCAGAGAGTCGGCAGAGTGTAGACAGTGCTGCCAACGCAAATGGTAATTGAGATTCTGATGTCAGCATTGAAGAGATGACTGAAAAGAACATGGGTGAGAGGGATATGGATGGCCATGGTGCATGTCGATGGGAGTAGGCAGTGTAAATAATTCCTCCCGGACATGACGGGCTGGAGACCCTGTTTCTGTGCAGTGGTTTCGTGTGCCTGTCTGACTGTATGTCTGGGTTAGAACTTCAGTCTCTCACAGCACCGACCAATCTAGAAAGTCGTTGATACTGTTCGATCCCTCTGTCCTTGCACACACTGAAGCATGGAGACTGAATTAATGGATGTTTACTGCATGAGAAGATGGAAGTGCAGATGTGAGATGATAAAGGGAGTGTCACACTACAGGAATATGCCCTCAGTCCTTCAGTTAGGCGGTAAAGACAGTAGTTCCGGTCTGGAGTTGGGTGTTATAGTATTCCCGGAACAGTGAACAAATCTGTTGCTTCAGCAATGGTAATGCTGATCATTCGCCCCGATACTATACAACAAGGGTAATTTAGATCGAATCCTGTCCTTAGTCACAGATTGAAAGTGAGAAATCTTGGAAGTTTTATCTTGGAGGTTTAGAGTTGTGGCGACGTCATATTTAAATTGCGCTGAATATTAACTTACGGACCTTTTGCGTCTCTTTGAATTGGAGTCGGAAGTCTTTATTAAATGTTGTATGATTGTCATTACGGATGTTTTTTAACTGTTGAACACATAAGAGCATGACATTTTCTGCCATATTTTTTTTAAATATGAGTGCATTGCCCATTTAAAATATTGCACGAGGTGTGGACATAAGTGAGTTCAATTGAAAGCGAAAGAGAAAAAATACGGTCATGAATGACTTTACTGGAGTCACATGTTTCTTTAGCTTGTGTTGTGGGGATGATTGAATTAATCATCTTTTTTCACCAAACCTGTGACATAAATTTTGTGTCTCCTTACGAGAAGTGATTTCCAGGAACTGATGCGGAATTCGGAGGCTGCATATCTTTCTAAAATTAAGAAGTATCACTGTATGTGAGCCTCAGCTCTCCACATCTTGCTCTCCTGTTCTTCAGAATACGCGCTGAGGCCTTTTGCTTTGGAAGTTGTTTATTCTGTATTGTACAATTGCCTGCGATGGTTTTGAGGGAAGACAAGTGTGAGCACAAATGTTTGCTTTGTTCTCGCGGCGATTTTAGTTTGTGTCGTTTTGTATTTTTCATTTATTGTTGATTTCAGAGGAAGACACCGATTCCACAACGGCCGTGTACATTCAGGGTTAAAGGGATCGAAATTTGAGCGGATCTACACCCGATATGATAAAACCACAATTCCTGTAGAACTTGACAGCGATACAGGCGAGGACGCCGGCAAGGCTTCAGATGGAAGGGAAGGAACGTGGACCGGACCGTGAACCGGAATGCGGTCCACGTTCCACATCATTTCCCAATGTACGATCCCATGTTCCTGCCGGGTATCACCATACATCGCATACCCGCAATTAAACACATTCCATGCTCCCTGGCCGGATGCCTGTCCAAGGTAAATGTTGGAGAGTTCTGCCCTGTCGTTCTGAAACGCTGACACGCGGAGAGATCTGTCACCCGACCAGTTTCCTTTTCTAATATTAGATCCGGTATGGACTGTTCGCAAGTCCACCTGTCGGCATATAGTGACATGAATCCTTCCTGGACACAACTGAGAAATTATGCCATACCTAAACATTTTACCCCAGACAGGTGCCAAAGAATACTAGGGAAGTTTCAGTTTTCCGTTCCAATAACATTGCTCATGTCCAAATTCTGCTTCCCGATTGGTTCCTCGCTGTTCCCGCTGCAGTTCTTCTTTTGTTAAACTGCTTGACGGCTGTACAGAGTATTCCAATTAGGCAGATCGCGTCCTTCATGTTTCTGTGTCCGTCTCCCAGTCTATTAACAAAGGAACGCTCCACATTGTCCTCCCTTTCTGCAGCTGCGATACTGTCCCTGGTTTCCCACCGAACTCCCTTTACACTGTTACCCGACCCTCTCCATTTTGAAACATCTAAAACCCGGAAAGTCCTGAAGTCATCCCTGCCCTTGTGACAGTCGAGTGTTTGTGACAGATTGGACCGTACTTCAACCAAAGTGACCATTGAACCAACAGCATTGTGCCTTTGTATTGCTACCTACCTGAACTGTATGAAGTCAGCAATCTTCCGCCAGTTCTGCATTTTCAGGATGTCCAGGCATATGATTGTTTGAATTAATGACATATTTGCCAAACCTATTCATTGTAACCCGGCTTTATCTGAAAACTCCGCTGAATTGCCATTAGACGCGGGCGTTATCTACACAGATGGCCATTTAATGTAAACACATACTTCATTCCATTCCTCAGCTCTTCTCTGAATTTCCTCTGTGTCAGTGTATAGATACAAGTATTGGTGCACATGCTGAGAATTTGCAACATGAACCCAAATTGCTGTAGGATGTATACCGGGGAACTCAAATATCTGTCCTCGTAAAAATAGTTTTGCACTTGCCATTTCAGGGAATGAGCTACAGAGGGCATCCAAAATAATATGAAATTAGTTGATATAGAAAACAACAAAAATATTGATTTTCTGCGTTTTCCCACCTCGGCATCTTTCTGATTGTCGCTGCTGTGCAGAAGCCTTCTGCGGACTCTATTTGCCACAACGATATGCTGTATGGTTAACCCGTTAAACACTAGAATTAATCCGATTGGTAGCAATGGTGTTAAAATACTCTCCAGTAATTGGTACCCTCTCCACACGGGTGAAGTAGCGTATTCATATGTGCCGGTGCACCGCCACGGCATGTTGTCAATAATGACGTAAGGTTCAAGGGCAAAGTAAATCGGGACACTTTTCCCGCAGCTCACTATAACCACGGTCACGATAACCACTGTTGCTGTTCTCTCGGTGCAGTATCGCTCCCGTAGCTTTCGGCAACATATTGCGATGAAGCGATCGAAGGTAAAACTGACCGTGAACCAAACAGAACAGTCTGTCGCTGCAACCCGAAATACAAGTGTCAGAGCGCATACCGGAGTGATGAGCAGGGATCTGGAATAAATGTAGATATTGTTGGTCTGTTCCACTAAAGCAAACACGATAACCACTATCAGATCCGCTGTCGCCATTCCAACCAGGTAACGGATGATGCATTTGGAGAGTCCGCATTTTCCCCGAGATAGGATCGCAATCGCTGCTAAATTGACTACAAGAAATTTGGAGACATAATAGAAATACGGTCAGCTCCCTAAATGCCCCCAATCTACCGATGCTATGTCGGGTATGGTCTGTTTGGAAGTGGAAAGCTGGAATCCAGTGTGTGCGGTCTCGGTCGCTGCACCCCGGCTGGAGGACAATGACGGATGTGAGTGTCAGTGGATTGGCGACCTTCCCACAGTTTAGAGTGAGGCATCCGAGTTCCACGACTCACGTACCGGTGAGCAGTCGATCGTTCCTGTAAACAACACCACTTCCATTATTAGAGGTGAAACAGTTGACGGTATTATTTGTAGCGGTGACATAAAGCACGAGTTCTCATTTATTGACCCACAGAAGAACAGTCCTATGTGTTTGAAATAGACGGGACCATCTTTTAAATAAGCTGACACGTTGTTATAAGATCGAATTGTCTGCACTGATAGATACTCGGAACTAGTAAAGCAGAGACCAGCGTCACGTCAGAAAGCCGAGCGAGGTGAAATTATGAAACAACGACAATATCGACAATAACTTAATTGATAAAAGAAGAAAACACTGCTATCATAGTATGGAAAATGGAAATGAAACCATTAGATTCCTGAATCCTCCATTCTGGAAACACTATTCAGCCGACGGTAGCATCTGTGCTCAGTAACAGTGCGGATACCGCAGCAGAATAACGACGCCACCATACATAAAGTGACCAATTCCGGCATCTTACCGGGGACACCAACCGCCACAAGTGTGGGATAGAAAACGGCCGCGATGTAGTAAATCGCCGGATATCCCATATTCCGTCAGAAGCAGCGTTCAGTTGTACGGAGCGTTTCAGCTGCTCAGGTTGACTGGTGATCTGTTTAGCAGACTTTTATTGAGGTGAGAACAATTCCTTTGAGGCAATTAGCGTGGCTATCACGTCAGGGACATTATTGACAACCAACTGCACAAACAATTTCGTTAAACTAGTTTTACTCACTGTCCCCGTGTCAGAAATTTAACTCCTTAAGAGATATTGCAATCTGTTTATTTTAAATAAAATATGATGTGAATTTTCCATGTTATTTTCCATGATACCTGGGTTCAGCTATTTAAATAGGATATTTTTATATTAGTGTTGCTTTTAAAGTCGGCATTCATTCTGAAGTCGATTTATTTTGTAACATTTGACGGAGCACATTCACTTCTGAAATTGAGGGAAGGAGTTTGTTCTGGCAGGTGAAATGGAGAACACTTCTTTATGAAAGAGGAATACTCGTTCATTCTTTTCTTTCGTTCATTCCAGTCATTCCGGGAGTTTTGAGTGATGGAATAAACAATGACAGCTGACGTGTATTACAATCCACTTATATTACACAGAATGGTTTCCACGTGGTCAAATTCCTCTTGGCAGAGGTCATTCCACACAAATCTTTCGCTCTTCCCCTGGAGTTTCGTTAGAGGGAGAGCAATGTCTGCGAATTTCTTACAAAACTTACGGTAACACCCAACCATTCGTAAAAAAACGTCTGTAATGGTTTCTTGCCCGTTGGATCGGGAACCTCAGCAATAGCCTGAACCTTGGCCTGCACAGTTGCCAGTTGGCCCTGGCCTGCTACATAGCCAAGCTACGTGATAGTGGCATGGCCAAATTCACTTTTAGCAAGATTTACAGTGAGATTTGCCTTGGACAGACGTTCAAACAGTTTCTCTACTGCTGTGATATGCTCCTCCCAGTTGTCATTCCATACAACCAAGTCATCAATATAAGCCGCTGTATTCTCTAAACCCTGAATCACTGAATTCATTATCCTTTGGAAAGTCCCTGGAGCATATTTCATCCCAAATGGTAAAACATTGTACTCATACAATCCAGATGGTGTCACAAATGCAGATATTCCTTTAACCATTTCTGTTAAAGGAACACACCAGTGACCTTTCAACAGGTCAAACTTTGTAAGGTATTTAGCCTTCCACACTCTGTCAATACAGTCATTCACTCTCGGGATGGGATAAGCATCTGCCTTAGTTACTGATTTAACTTTTCTGCAATCAGTATGGAATCTCATACTCCCATCCGACGCAGGGACAATCACGCACGGTGACGCCTAGTCTGAAGTGGATGGCCTAATTATGCCGACTGTTAACATGTGTTCAATTTCTTGTTCAACCATTTTATATTTTGTCTTGGTTCATTGTGTAAGGGTGCTGCTTAATGGGATCATCTACAATTACGTCATGCACCGCAGCCATACATGGTCTTGGAATGTCAGGGAATAAATCTTTACACTTGTTAATTAAACTCTTCAGTTGTTTTCGTTGATTTGCCTGCAAATGCTGAGTCTTTCCATCAAGCTTTTTCAAAACATCAGAATTTCTGAGTCTTGTGGAGACTACATGGAGCTCTGGTATCCCAGTCCCAGACACCACAATCTCCTCCGTTGTCATAAAGGTACTCACTGGTGCAGGGTCGGGTCATGATAACGTTTGGTCATATTTGCGTGGACGAGCTGGGTAGCCTTTCACCGGTCAGGAGTCCTAATAACAGAATTTAAAGAATCGATTTTCCTAATTATTTCATATGGTCCACTAAATCTCGCTTGGTAAGAAGAGTGAACAGCATCAGGACCCTTTCTCCAGCACGATATCTCTGCTCCCTCGCTCTTCTGTCATACCACTGTTTCATGTTTAACAGAGAGTGCTGTAAATTGTGCTTTGCAAGGTCACAAGCCTTGTTAAGTCTGTCTCTTAATTCCGAAACATAACGAAGAACGCTCCTACTCACATTCTGATCTGACCATTGCTCTCTGAGTAGGGTCAAAGGTGACACAATGCGCTTAGCTCTCAATTATTTAACTATCCCCTGGAATGTTTTCGAAGTAAAGTTACTTCAGATTGGATTTCTTTAGGTAGACATACCAGTGTGAAAAATTTGATGTGTTTTTACCACAGTCTTGGCCTTGACGTTCCAGAGAGGCACCGCTTCATGGAACCGAGATATTGCACACATGATGGTTAACAAATCCTCATAACCAGCTGCAGTCCTTGGCAATGGGACAACACAATCCACTATGACCCTAGAAAAAGATTCACCAAAAGCAGGTATTGGTCTAAGTGGTGACGGTGGGATCACCTGATTAGGTTTTCCCGCAACCTGTCAGGTATGGCAAGTCCTGCAAAAATTCACCACATCCTTCCTTAAATTAGGCCAGTAGAATTCCTGCATTACCCTGTTTGCTGTCTTCCTCACTCCGGTGTCCATCTAAAGGCATACTATGAGCCATGTTTAAAATCTCAGCCCTGTAAATTTTCGGGACCACAACTTGATGTTCAATGATCCAATCCACACTTGCAGGCACAGTAGGTGATCTCCACTTCCTCATTAACACCCCATCCTTCAGATAATATCCTACTGACTCTCTCTGAACCTCCTCTCCTGTGAGAGCTGTCTCCCTCAACGCAGCAATTTCAGAGTCTCGACTTGGTTCCGCTATAAATTCATACCTGGACAAGGGCAAACCTTTCTCACCCTCCTTACTACCCAGATCCTGATGCAACATGGAAGGCAGAAAAGTCTCTGACAAATTCTCATAAATTAAAGCACTGTCTTTGCGAACTGCGTCAGCAGCTTCTGTAGACATGCTTCGGGTCACTGCGCATGTGCGGTTCACATCAGTATCTGTGCGTGTGTCGTCAGACACAAGCTCGCTTGTTAGCTGTATTGTTGAATAATCTTCACCCTGGATAGGTGCCAGCCTAATATTTACCAAACTCACTACCATCACTAAGCTTGCGAAGACCACATTTACATTAGAAAAATTCAAAACAGCCCATACATTCTGTACTTTCGACTTTTAGCTTGTCTCGTGTCTACAGTAACCCAGTCAGGTGGTCTCTCAAAACCAAAACAATCCTTTCTCTTCTCATTGCAATCGAGAAAACAACTCCACAACCTTGAAGGTGTTTACTTCCTACTGCGAAAACAAAATTCAACAGAATTTCACAGACTTTTACAGTCCTTTGACCAGCAAGCAGCATTAAAAGTCGCGAAGCCAGTCCAAACTTCCCAAATTCTTTATTCAAAAATTCAGAAACAGCTTCTTTCTACATATTTCTATTAAGATTCACATCACCAACTTTCATCTCATCACCAACTTTTAGAACACCGTCTAACACAAATAACTGAAAATCCTCAATTTCCACTGGCACCAAGTTTAACCCTTTATTTACCGAACCAAGTCCATCTGGCTCAAAAATACTGCATTCCTTTTTAACCGAGTCAGACATCTCAGACCTTAACTGAGTTTTAACACAAGGTTCAACACCCTGGAAATTCACAGGTGCATCAACAAACTGAATACAGCAATCGGGACAGCTGCCTCTTCTAAGCTTTCAATACCAGTCGCAGTTTCAAATTCCAGGTTCCCCCGACTCTCCCAGTTACTCTCTGGGAAACTCCCATCCGGAGTAAACCAAGGTAGTGGCATCCTTTCCATCTCGGTATGCCCTTACATCATCGGGAACACACCTCTTAAAGTCTTCAGTCACAACCAGCTCTTTCAAGCTGCCCAAACCCTCAGTTACCCCTTCGAGCTATACCAGCCCTTGAGGTACACCTGTTTCTCATGGGCAAACTCCATATAAGTTTGGCTCCCGGACTTCGTTAAATCTCTGAAATTTGTTTATATGCCTCCGGAACCAACTCATGGACATTAAGCACTCCGTGTTTCACTGTATCATAATTCTTTGACTGTTCAAGTGTTAGGGCAGAATACGCCTGCTGAGCCTTTCCCTTCAACACACTTTGTAACATGACAGCCCTCTGATCCCTCGGCCATTTCCGACTCTGGCATGAATGGGCTATATATATGTGTGTGTGTGTGTGTGTGTGTGTGTGTGTGTGTGTGTGTGTGTGTGTGTGTGTGTGTGTGTGTGTGTGTGTGTCTGTGTGTGTGTGTGTGTGTATGTGTGTGTGAATAAGGTTCCCAAGCTTCCCCAGCTCAGGTGACTGGGTGATACAGTCTCACGGTGGGATGGTAAGTTATCAGTTTAGTTCTGGAATCTGGTTTGAGTAGAGTTGGAGAGAGAGAGTTGGAGTGTTGGTTTGTCTTCCAATGGCGATGCCGATCCTCCACGTCGTCCTCCTGTTCCCGAAACTTATTTAAAAATCACCTACTCGTGACCACAGGAAGCAGAATGCCAATCTTCCACGGTAACGCTCTCAACCCAGGCCAGGGTTGAACACATCGATAGCGTTCCACCGGTCACCCCTTTATCCACACTGTGAGCAAAAACTGATAACTGTCTCTGTGTTTCTTTCTTTCTTTCTATCTATCTTTCTTTCTTTCTTTCTTTCTTTCTTTCTTTCTTTTTCTTTCTTTCTTTCTTTCTTTCTTTCTTTCTTTCTTTCTTTCTTTCTTTCTATCTATCTATCTATCTATCTATCTATCTATCTATCTATCTATCTATCTATCTATCTCTCTCTCTATCTATCTATCTATCTATTCGTCTGTCTGGCTCCCTGTCCTCTGCTGTCTGTTTTTGTCTGTTTGTCCCTCTAACTATATGCTGCTGTGTCAATATTGCGAATTTGATGGAGAGGAATTCAGAAGCAGATTATCAATGAGAAACACTTGTGCAGTTTGGAAATGATCATTTTCTCAGTCTTACTGGAGCGATTTACCAAGGCAGACTGAATGTCATGATCCATTAGCCAGCGGGTCGGTAACTAGCAATCTCTCACTTGGTGCCCCAGATGTAACGGCATTGATGATATATTATTGGAGGGACCTACAGTACAAAGGGTAAGTCAAGGTTCACATGATCTGGATGAGAAATTGAACCACTGCGAGCAGAAAATCAACTATAATGAGAATTCAAGTTTTCAGCATCTGGACATACAGAGTAACAGCGTACAAAGAAAGATTCAAGAGCGGATGAAGATTAACTTCAAGTACCGATCAGTTCCCAACCAGGAAGAGCTCCAGTGTCATTTTTCCAAAATAACAAAGGCTGCCTGTCATGGTCCCTTCCAGCACCTGGTTCAGGAATTGGGCCTTAATCACCTCGTTTAGTTACCAATCATTTCCAGGTTCGACTAACTACAAACACCTGCTTTCCATCAGCAAATGCAGTTTAAAAACCCTGTGATCACAACTAGGAGCTGCCAGTTCGTTGGTCGACCCGTGTACGAGTAACCTCACCCCATGGCTCTTAGGACTATCAGTTCTAAGTCTAGCATCGTTTCTGAATTCTGTACTGAAACCAAGACTCCGGGTAAAGTTCCTTGGCACCCATTCCACGCTCGCTACGACGGTAACGCCTCCCGACTCGGCCACCGCGCCAGTTTTCAGCACCTGGGTTCGTTCCACCGCCCAGTCCTTGCGACACTGCCATCCAAGTCTCGTCTCTGCTTTCCGCCGGAGAATGGTGAGATGCCGCTGTTCCTTTAATACTCAGACTGTAATTGTCGCCTGCCACCATTGCTCATGAAAAGTTCGCCTACTGAGTACCGAGTGCTCACTTGTTCTCCACCATCCGTAGCTCTCTGCTTACATCCGCATGATCATAAGGCTCCCCATCTCCCCATCTTCCCTTCCGGTATCGTAGTAACACCCCCCCCCCCCCCCACCATACCAGACAATGCTGTAGCCTGTCAGAATGCTCTCCAGCAGTTTTTTGAGTTCATTCATTAATCTCCTAATGAAGTACTGGATAGCCGCTGTCTTGCCTTCCTCATAACTGCATCGATATGTCGGGACCAGGTTAATTCCTCAGAGATCTTAACACCAAGGAACCTGAAAAACTGCTCCCTCTCTCCACTTCGGATCCCTCTGTGAGGATTGGTATCTCTCTCCTTCCTGAAGTACACAATGAGCTCTTTCGTCTTACTGACATTCATTGCAAGGTTGTCGCTGCGACACCACTCAACTAGTTGACATATCTCGCCCCCGTTCGCTGTCTCGACTCCATCTGAGATTCGACCAACAATGTTTGCATTATCAGCAAATTTATAGGTGGTATTTGATGTGCACATTTGCTGACTCAATATGCACATGGATGTAAGGAAGGTTGAGGGATATGGACAGGGTCGGAAGGAGGGATTAGAGTTTGAGTGCCTTTGATCTGCTTTTTAGCTAGTATGGCAATACATTGTGTGCCGAATGGCCTTTTCACGTGCTGTATGTTTTTAGGCTCTATATCTGTAATTTTTTCCTAAATTTTCTTTCCTTATGTGCCTTTGCAGCACTGGGCTCTGGTGGCGCAATCGGTTAGCGCGCGGTACTTATACGCCAGTACGCGGCGGAGAAATGCCGAGGCTGTGAGTTCGACTCTCACCTAGAGCACTCGTGATTTTTAATGCTTGCAGTGCCCGAGTGACTAAGCGTCTCTGAAGCTGAGCATTCCACTAAAATGTTACATTTGATTATGTGCTTCTGAGATTGTTATTTGTATTTAACTGCGAATCGATGCACCTTTGAGTGTGATCTGAGCAAGAGAGTGTAAGTTTACAAACGTTGCAAGAGATCCTCCCTCATTCACTAAAAGGCATTTGCTCGCAGGGCTACAAACAATCTCCCTGTTTGGTTCTTTAGTTCAACACGCGCAGCCTCACTTCCCGTTGTTGAAAGTGTCTGAGCAGATGGTTCCTTTGCTGAATTAAGGCAGAATTGTCCCCCACATTCCTGACTTCTTAGTTCAATTAACCAAATGCTGAAGCAAAGATCTCTACCTTTCCTAAAACTATGCGTCAGAAACCCTCTAATTACACCTCATCTTGGTTCGTTGTGTTGTCAATTAAACTCAATATTTACTTGCACCGGCGAATTGTTTCAGGCACCTGCGAAAAAAAAAAGAGATATTAATCGTAGCCTCAATACATATTCACATACATTTACAGGCCATTGGCCGGCAAGCAGGGGCAAAGGTCGCGAAACCAGTCCAAACTTCCCAAGTTCTGTATTCAAAAATCCAGAAACAACACATTTCTCCATATTTCCAATAAAATTCACATCACCAACTTTTAGAACACCGTCCAACACAAATAACTGGGATTCCTCAATTTACACTGGCTCCTAGGTTAAACTTTTATTCACTGAACCAAGTCCATCTGGCTCAAAGATACTGCATTCCTTTTTAATCAAGTAAGACACCTCAGACTTTAACCGAATTTCAACACAAGGTTCAACACCCTGGAAATTCACAGGTATTTCACAGGCAATCGGGACGGCAGCCTCTTCTCGGCTTTCAATACTACTCGCAGTTTCAAATTCCAGTTTTCCCTGATCCTCCCAGTTACTCTCTGGGAAACTCTCAGCCAAAAGTAAATTCAACCTTGTGGGTTAAAACAACCCCGTCTGCTAACCTAGCAGACTCCCGCAAGTTAGCGGCATCCTTTTCATCTCGGTATGCCCTTTCATCATCGGAACGCACTTCTTAAAGTCTTCAATCACAACCAGCTCTCTCAAGCAATCCAAACCCTCAGTTACCGCTTCCGAGGTATACCAGCGACTGAAGTACAGCTGTTTCTCATGGGCAAACTCCACATAAGTTTGGTTCCCGGAGTTTCTTAAATCTCTGAACTTTGGTCTATACGCCTCCAGAACCAACTCTTGGACTTGAAGCACTGTATCTTTCATTGTATCATAATTCTTTGACTGTTCAAGGGTCAGGGCAGAATACGACTGCTGAGCCTTCCCCTTCAACACACTTTGTAACATGACAGCCCACTGATCCCTCGGCCATTTCCGACTCCGGGCCACCTTTTCGAAATGTAGGAAATACCGGTCGACCTGAGCTTCATCAAATGGTGGTACTAACTTAGCTTCTTTGCTGACATTAAACGGTACCACCAGCTCCTTACCCTGTCCTGACGCTTGATCCTGCCGCTCCCACATCACCCTCTCGAACTGTCTCTGTTTTTCTGCCTCTTCAGCCTCGAGCTGTTTAAGTTTCATCTCACACATACTTCTGTTTTGCTAACTGAGGGTGAACCTCAGTCTTAGTGAGTACTTTACCTTCAGCAAACATTTCCCACACCTCGTCTTCAAATGTCCCCTTGGCTAGAAAATGCTGTGCTATATCTCTATATCTCAGACTTAGCAGTATCTGAGTCTTCCTCATGCGAGTGGTCTCATTAATCTTTAACTTACGAACAATTTTCAACAGTAAATCCCTCTTAGCATCATCCAACAGCTCAGGTGATTGGGTGATACAGTCTCACGGTGGGATGGTAAGTAATCAGTTCAGTTCCTGAATTTGGTTTGAGCAGAGTTGGAGAGAGAGAGTTAGAGTGTTGGTTTGTCTTCCAATGCCGGTGCGGATCCTCCACGTCGTCCTCCTTCCTTCCGAAACTTATTTAAAAGTTACCAACTTGTGGCCACAGAAAAGGGGATGCCGTTTTCTGCGGCGGAATTATCAACCCCAGACCAGGGTTAAACACACCGATATCTCCCCACCGGCCACCCCTTTGTCCACACTGCGAGCAAAAACCCCACCATCGTCGTGTGCGCAAAAAGCTCACCAGTGTCCTCCTTGCCTCAGGAGTCGTGTGTCTCCTGTGGTGTGTCCTGTGTGTCTCAGGAGTGTGTCTGATTAAAAAGTCAACGACCTTGTATATATCTCCAAGTGGTGAACACGAACTGTCCATCACATAGTTCCGCCTTTCAGTTTCCAAGACAACTCACAGACTTTCTGTCTCTCTGCTGCAAAATGAGCACACGCTATTCGCTCCCTCTCACTCTCTCGTTTAAAGGAACAGTCCACTTTAGAATAATCCTTCAGATCTCATCATAATCTAAACATAGCTACAAGATCTGTGATATATTCGCATATTCTTAAGAAAGTTTTATTGTTAGAATCTCAGCTGACAGCGAAAATTGCAACATTTTGCAAAATATCGTGGACGTACATGTACGTGTAAATCACGTGAACCTATTCCTGCTCCCATTTTACCGCAGATCGGCCTTGTTTCCGAGGCTCCGCCCCCAGCTCTGATGACATAAATTACAGTCCTGACTTCCCTTCAGTTCTGTGTTGAAGTGGGTCGGCGGCGGCGGCGGATCGTCTGTAGGATCCGGATTAGGAGACGACCATCACCCCCAGTGTCGGGAATCCGGGGGAGGGTTCACTGTCCGGGCGTGAAAACAAGTTCTCATCGGTGAGTACTGAGACCGGTCCCGAGTGTGGACGTCTGATGTAAGGTAATGCACCCAGTTAACTTCCCCGATCCGGCGGCCTCTCTGCGCTTGCTGGACATAACCTGCCGGGGTCGGTCTGTGATGTGGGACCTTCACAACATACCGACTGAGATGAGCCCCCGCTCAGCCCCTCTTGCCCTGGTCCTGGGAGCGTGATGAGGTGGTGATGCCGAGACTCCACTCATCCACTGAGGTTTATCCCGGGAACTTTACCTTCCTCACCCGGCCCCGC
The DNA here is from genome assembly GCF_030144855.1 of Hypanus sabinus. NCBI lineage: Eukaryota > Metazoa > Chordata > Chondrichthyes > Myliobatiformes > Dasyatidae > Hypanus > Hypanus sabinus. The sequence goes on from NW_026779725.1 coordinate 34,625, forward strand.
ATCGGTCAAACCTTCACCTGGATCGATAGCCGGTGTCTACAATTGTTTTACATCATTCCAGGGCGCGGGAAGCGGCCCTTCCACCTGTTGTGTTCTTGCAGACAGAGAAGTTAAACCGAGTAACCGCACCTTCGGGACACTGCTCCGTCTGTCTGAGTAGATCCATCTTTCACCCGTTCAGACAAGGCAGTGAGATCCAGATCTCTCACGGCCTCTCATTCTGGGTCGCCATCGTTGTGTTTATTTTTGTTAGATCCATGCCACTGTTCCGACTTGCCGAAGCGCAGCCAATGATCTGGGTTTGTCATTTTAGGTTCTTTTTCTATCGTATTATTCAGTGCCCATGTATTGCTGAATGACCACCAGTGACTGTCCTTGATCCCTCACACACATGGTTCCATCTCCTCATTCACTCACATCTTGTGCAACCTCTCTCCCGCCCGTGTGTACCCACCTCAATGACGTACAGTATATCAGTAAAGTTTTCTCTAACGTTTGTATTCATTGTGAAGTGTCATCTTGCACCTTTTATCTCATTGGGTTTGCCAGGAATCGTTTTTTTCTGTTAGTTAGAACTACCAGAGGTTTAATGTAATGCAACACCTGGTCAGGTAAGAGTTACAAGCTACGAGCCCAGGGTGTGGCAGGAAGAACTCAGGAGAAGGAGAGACTTTCAGCTAATATTGTAATCCTACAGTGTAGTGGCCATTGATACACAAATGAGTGAGATGTTACAGGTGAGAGGCAGGATTGATGAGCCAAGATCATCATTCATGGTGAATGCGGGATACCAATGAAATTAAATATCCGCGGATACAATCGAGTGCATTTTTATTTAAAAAAAAACTGTACTGCATACAAACATGTCTTCCCTGTTTTATGCAACACCACAAGTCAAGATCACTATAGATTCCTCATAGAAAAACTCACGGGGGCAGGTATCTGTCTGGTAAAAGTTCTTTGGATTTCCCACCTACCCACTCACATCTGACAGAAAGGAAACAACACTGCAGACGGTGATCCACAACAGGTCTCACCAACCGACCATATAATGAAACCATCAACTCCTCACACCGCATTCCCCACGACCACACCCCGCCCCGGCTGTAATCTCCAATGTTGGTGGTTCAATGCTTTTGACCACCAACTGAAATGCCGTCTAGGATGGACAGATAGTGTCTATCCCGCCAGTGAAGGAATAAACAAAACGAATCTTCAGTTACCTCAGCCAGGGATCGGTAAAGCCCCGAGTGTGGACGGATCGTTTTCCTGCCGTTGCAAGCAGTAGCCCGGGGACAGTTCCGAGATGCGGGAAGCTCGCACCTCCCGAGCCTTTGCTGATGATTCGGAGCTGGGTTGAAAGTACGGCGTTTCCAATAACACTGTCAACTGCCTCGGTTTCCCGCGGGAATTGCACAGGAAGTCGATGCATTCAATTAGACGAAAGGAATTATTAATTCACTTAAAAGCGAATTGCTACATTTCTAATGTCGATCAACATTATCAATCACATTCGTGTTCATAAATATGGCTGACTGCCTTTGTGATGCTTATATTTCAGTATATACGGCTTCTTACCTTGTTAATGTTCAGTCAGCTCCTGCTGATAATCATTAACTAAACCCACAGCTTTATCAGCGGGTCTCTGCCTGTCCTATTTCTTGGTACAAGGTTCGTTCTGTCTCCAAACAAACATCACCATGGAGAAGAAATATGATCTCAGTGATTTTGAGAGTGGAATGTTTACTGGTGCCAGAAGGTTCAGTTCGAATATCGCAGGAATTGCTGAACTCTTGGGATTGTCAAAATCAACAGTCTCAGTTTGCAGAGAATGGTGCTGGGGGAAAAAAAAATCAGGTAGCGGCATTTCTGAGAGAGAAAATCGTCTTGGTGATGAGAGATTAGTGGAGAAAGGCGGGACTGACTCAATCTGCCAGGAAGACGACAGTAACTCAAATAATCACGAACTACTGCACTGTGCAGAGAGGCATCGCTGGACGCGTAACTTGTCGAACATTGAACTGAATGGGCAACGGCAGAAGAAGACCACGGGTATACAATTAATGGCGGTATTAATAGGTACCGGAGGAGCACAATACAGTGCACATCGACATTGTTATCAACAGTGAGATTTAACTCAAAGTTTAATTTTAAATATCACTGACAGATACTTGTGGATAGGAAGCGGATTAAGTCCAGGGTGACTCCGAGGCTGACTCACAGAACTAGTTGATTAGCGGTGGGTACTCCAAGCCAGGGCGAACAGGAACTAAGACCCGGCGAACGGCTCCAGCAGGACAAACATGACCCACGGGTCTGCACAGGGAAAACAGGGCGACCAGCGCAACACAGGCCGAGGAGGTCAAAACGGGATAAACGGGATGGACAGCGCGAGCAACGCAAACCGGACGGAACCGCGGGACGAGCACCTACCAGGGAAGCAGAACAAATCAGATTCAGATCAGGACGACCCCAACTAGACTCATTCTCGGAGCCCCATATATCCAACTACCAGCTGATGGGCATCAGGTGCGCCTCCTTGAGTACAAACAAGCCACAATGATCCGCAGGTGTGACTAATTGGCTCAAGGGTGAAAGGAAGGACGGCGACAACACCCTGAGTCCGGAGACCGCGATCCAGATGAAGACCTGTTATGAGGACTCCGGATCGCACCACAACATGAAACGCTAGAAAAACTGCCGGCACAAGTGGGCGTTTTGAACTCATCGTAACGTTGCCCACCTAGTACAGTCTCTGTGTTTACTCTGCGCTGAGTTCCTGATTCTGTTACCAGCGAATCCGAGCACCGGAATTCCGTGGGACCAAACAGTAAGTGAACACAATCAGAGTAATGTTCAGTTGACAACACGCACAGAAGTCTGCACGTTACACTCATCAGCACGTAACTCCAGACCCTGCTCCACAGCGCAGGAACTAAAAGACACAAAAACTCCTTCGAGCCAATGGTTGTGATGTGCTGTTCGATTCAGGCTTCATTTCGAAACTCAGTAGACAGTGACAAAGATTACATACTGTATCTCACGACAAATCGATCTGCTCCAGGGAGCAACCGCGACCCGCATCCTGGTTCTGATCGGGTGGTGTCATCGCATTAAATTATTGTGTACTTTGGGACCAATTTCCTGACTAACTATAAACTCCAGTGACAGCTGAGGGCAGAAATCGCTGTGGGCTTATAGAAAAGGCACAGTCAGGATGGGACTTCTGAACTCTGGTGAAAAGTTATGATTTTGGAATGATCTTTTCTTTTGAACATCGGACATTCTCTTTCGCCAGATTTAACTGTGCCCGGCTACCTGGAGCAGCGTCGATCTCAGAGTCAAAATCTTTATAAAGCAATCTTAAATATTTGTCCACAATGGGGACATTACAATGATGGGCACCAACTGTGTGGAGATTACAAACTGGAGATAAACACGTCCAAAAGTGTGCAACATATTTCACCATCAGATTAGTGTTCACTTACTGGAAATAAATAACCCTATCAATCAGATGACTTTCATGACTACTGGGTATATTTACGTTATTCCCGTCGGTGTGTTACCCCGCTACCACCGTTACTTTACAAATCCCTAAGCTGATTAAAGAAGAAGTACTGGCGCTATTAAGGAATATAGAAGTGGATAAGTCTCTGGAACCTGACAGGATATTTGCTAGGACCTTGAGGGAGATTAGTGCAGAAATAGCAGGGGCTCTGACAGAAATATTTCAAATGTCATTAGAAACGGGGATGGTGCCGGGGGATTTGCGTATTGCGCATGTTGTTCCATTGTTGAAAAAGGGTTCTAAGAGTAAACCTAGAAATTATAGGCCAGTAATTTTGACGTCAGTGGTGGGTCAATTAATGGAAAGTATTCTTAGATAAGGTATATATAATTATCTAGATAGACAGGGTCTGATTAGGAGCAGTCAACATGGATTTGTGCGTAGAAGGTCATGTTTGATAATCATTGAAATTTTTGAAGAGGATAAAGAAAACGTTGACGAGGGTAAGTTGTGGATGTTTGCTATATGTACTTCCGTAAGGCCTTTGACAAGATTCCACACGTAATGTTAGTTAGGAAGGTTCAATCGTTAGGTATTAATATTGAAGTAGTAAAATGGATTCAACAGGGGCTGTATGGGAGATGCCAGAGAGTAGTGGTGGATAACTGTTTGTCAGGTTGGAGTCCGGTGACTAGTGGTGTGCCTCAGGGATCTGTACTGGGTCTAATGTTGTTTGTCATATACATTAATGATCTGGATGATAGGAAAGTAAATTTTATTAGTAAGTATGCAGATGACAGTACGATAGGTGCCGTTATGGATAATGAAGTAGGTTTTCAAAGTTTACAGATAGATTTAGGCCAGTTAGCAGAGTGGGCTGAACGATGGTAGCTGGAGTTTAATGCTGATAAGTGTGAGGTGCTGCACTTTGGTAGGACTATTCAACATAGAACATACTTAATAAATGGTAGGGTATTGAGGAATGCAGTAGAACAGAGTGATCTAGGAATAATGGTGCATAGTACCCTGGAGGTGGAATCTCGTGGTTAGGGTGGTGAAGAAAGCTTTTGATATGCTGGGCTTTATATGTCAGAGCATTGAGTATAGGAGTTGAGATGTAATGTTAAAATTGTGCAAAACATTCGTGAGGCCAAATTTGGCGTATTGTGTGCAGTTCTGGTCACCGAATTATAGGAAAGATGTCAGCAAAATAGAGAGAGTACAGAGGAGATTTACTAGAATGTTACCTGGGTTTCAGCATCTAAGTTACAGAGAAAGGTTGAACAAGTTAGGTCTTTATTCTTTGGAGCGTTGAAAGTTGAGGGGAGATTTGATAGAGGTATTTAAAATTATGAGGGGGATAGATAGATTTGACGTGGATAAGCTTTTTCCATTGAGAGTAGGGGAGATTCAAACAAGAGGACATGAGATGAGAGACAGGGAGTAAAAGTTTAGGGGTAACACGAAGGGGAACTTCTTTACTTAGAGAGTGGTAGCTGTGTAGAACAAGGTTCCAGTAGAAGTGGTAGAGGCAGGTTCGATATTGCCATTTAAAAAAACGGATAGGTATATGGGCAGGAAAGGAATGGGGGGTTATGAGCTGAGTGCAGATCGGTGGGATTAGGTGAGGGTAAGCATTCGACACGGACTAGAAGGGTTAAGATGGCCTGTTTCCGTGCTGTTTGTCATATGGTTATATGTGAGATGATAGACATTCAAATGTACATTGAAAGGCAAGCCGCTGACAAGTCAGTTCACTGTAAGGCAGGATGTTGAAAAAAAGCGTTTAGCATGTCAGCCTTCAACAGTTATGGTGTAGAGTGTGGGGGCGGGGCATTATTTGCAGTTACATGTTGCTGAGACCACTTTTGGAATATTATCTAGAATTTTGGTTACCCTGTTATAGGAAAGACGCCGCCAAATTGGAGAGGGTGCAGAAGAGATTTAGGAGGATGTTTTTTTGGACGAGAGGACCGGGGTTACAGTGAGGCTGGCCATGCTGGACCTTTTTTCATTGGAGAATGAGAGGTGACCTCAGAAGTTTAAAATCATAAGGGGTATTGATAAGGTGGATTGTCATTATTGGAGAGTTGGAGAGTCCAAAATGAGAGGTCACAGATAGAAGGGAGGAGGGAAAAAATTAAAAAGTGATCTTGCAGATAACTTCAGTATACAGAGGATAGTGAGTACCCGGAAGAAGCTACCAGAGGGTGTGGATGAATTGGGTTCATCTGCCACGATTAACAGGCATTTGGACGGGTACATGGAAGGGAGATGCTTGGAGAGACATGGCCAAACAAGACAACTAGGACTAGCAGGGAGGATGCTGTGGTTGGTATGGACCAGTTGAGCCGATGGGCCTGTTTAGATTGCATTATTCTGGGATTGCATAATTTTTAAATGACACAAGTTGCATCCCAGTGCAAATAGTTTTACTTGTACACAGCGTACTGCTGTCAGTCACTGGTGTCGTTTCAGGGCTCCTGGCATCCAAGCTTTTACTCATACACATTGTGGATCATCCTAACTATCTGCCCAGTTCTTCTATCAGTTATCTGTGCTTTCTCTGGGCTCCTGGAATCCAAGGTTCACTGCTCTTCATGAAGCGTAAATTCCTGCCATAGATGATGCTGGTGCCGTTTTCCTTCAATAGATATAGGCCTAAGATGGCTTCGCTGTCTTGTCACAATTGCTTACTACTGAATGTCTGGGTGGATTTCGCCTTGCCTTTGGGACTAGTAATGCCTTAGTTGCAGCCTTCCATAAAGTGGCTTGACCAATGGATGGCAGCGTGGTTGGTGGGCCACTGCTAATTTAACTTTGAATACAATTCTCTGGTTAAAATAGAAGCAGGAAACCAAGGTCCTTGAGTATACTTCCTTTTGTTTCTCCTATTGTAGGCATACATAGACCAGGTTGAAATGCCCTGAAAATCTCATGCTTTCAGTAGCTATGCTAACACGTTACCTTACCTGCACTGCCATATATTCAGTTACTAATCAATGGTCAATAATACATCATCTTCCATAGTATCAGTAACCTGTGAACTCAACCTGAATGATGAGTGAGCTGGGACCTTACTCTTTAGAGCAAAGGTGGGGGGGGGGATGTGTTGTGAGTGGTGATTTGATAGAGGTGTATAAGCTGCTAAGAGGCATAGATAGAATGGAGAGCCAACAACATTTTCCTTGGTCTGAAATGACTAATATGATGGGGCATGGTGTTAAGATGATTAGAGAAAAGTTTATGGGATTGTCAGAAGTAGTTTTTTTTTAAGAAAATAGTGGGTGTATGGAATGCACTGCCTGGGTGGTGATAAGGGTAGATGCATCAGTGAGATTGAACAGGGTTTCGGATAGACACATGGATCAAAGAAAAAATGGAGAGCTATTTGACAGAGTAGGGATACATTGATCTTGGAGCAGATTAAAGGGTTTGTGCGACATCATGGGCCAAACTGCCTGCATTGTGCTATATTGCTAATGTTAAGGTGATTAGAGAAAAGTAGAGGGGTTTGTCAGAAGTAGTATTTTTTTTACAAAATGAAAATGGTGGTTGTATGGAATGCACAGCCTGGGTAGTGATAAGGGTAGATGTATCAGTGAGATTTAAGAGGCTTTTAGATAGACAAATGGATGAAAGAAAAATGGACAGCTATTTGAGAAAGTAGGGTTCAATTGACCTTGGAGCAGATTAAAAGGACGGTACAACATCAGGGGCCAAAATCCCTGCATTGTGCTATATTGCTCTATGTCTGGCCCAGCTCAGTTTATGCCCCGAGAGGAGTGATGAGAGCTGTGAAGCGAGGTGGAATACAGCCTTTGGAATCATATATCTTTAATGCTCAGAAAGAAACTATGCGATTTTCAGTGTAATGACAGAGATGGTATCCTATAGGTAGATTTGTTTTTCTGCTGGGATGGAATGCTTCAGGTCAACTAAACTTACAGCAGCGTGTAGGGCCCTGTCTATCCCTTACCTCACCACCTTTTTGGGGGTCAATATTACAAAGCATTAGTGAACCTCATTACAGCTTAAACTTCTCATTGTTCTCAAGCATCATGTAAATGTAAAGTTTTCGTTGAATTAATCCATACTTCTTCTCTATTTCAGGTGAAATATGAGAAGACATCGGCGATTCCATGAGAAAGTAGTGCTGGGTGTTCTGATTACTCTGGGATTGTTCTTCATGTTCTGGGATAATGTCCGACTTCGAGAGACTGGTGATGTTGCAGAAACTGTTCATCGCAAAGATCTGCCCAAGGTTGTTACAGCTGATGCAACTAGATCAGTGCTCAAGCCAAAGTGCCACGCGAACACGACATTGCTGCACCTGTCTTCATTTCATCAAGAGAACGAGCACATTAAAAACTTCTTGTTGTATAAACACTGTCGCGAATTTGACATGATTGAAAATGTCCCAGACAAATGTGGTGGTCGAGAAGGATCTCACAATGTCTTCCTGCTCCTGGTGATCAAATCTGACCCTTTCAACCAGGATCGGCGGGAAGTGGTAAGGAAGTCCTGGGGCAAAGAACGCGAATTCAATGGGGTCCTAATTAAGAGAGTATTTATCTCTGGTGTTTCTCCTGACCAAAAAGAAAACAGGAAATTGAATCAGCTGTTAGCCATGGAAAACAGAGAACACAGAGATGTTCTACAATGGGATTTCTTGGATACCTTTTTCAACCTCACCCTCAAACAATACAAGTTGCTGCAGTGGGTCAGTGAATATTGCCCCAGTGCTAAATTCATCTTCAATGGAGATGATGATGCCTTTGTCAACACCGATAACATGGTTGATTACTTGCTAGGCATGAAGGTTCTCCAACACCTGTTTGTGGGCCATCTCATTTATGGGGTTGGGCCTATTCGCGAGAAGTGGAGCAAGTATTATGTGCCAGAAATAGTGACCACCATCAAGTCGTACCCACCATACGCTGGTGGAGGGAGGATACTTATGTCTGTGTATACAGCTCATATCATTTACCACATAGCCCAAGACCTTGAACTATTCCCCATTGATGACGTATTTTTGGGGATGTGTCTGGCCAAGGCTGGACTAGCCCCACGCTCCCATAGCGGATTCAGGACAGCTGGAATCAGTGTTCCTTCAACCCAAGGTGAATCTTTCAATCCTTGCTATTACCGTGAGTTGCTGCTAGTGCACCGTTTTCGGCCTTTCGAACTGCTACTGATGTGGGATGCGGTGCATGATGCCAATCTGAAGTGTGCTCGTGCTCCCCAGAAGTCTGCATCCACGGAAAGGACCACATGAGTCATGAGAATGTAGCAACTGTTGGAATGGAATGCAGTTTGTGCACATGTGTTAATCAGTTGTTTATGCAATGTACGAAGGTTAATTCCTAAATTATATTGGATATATTAACTCATAGGGTCGGCGCCTTTCTACATTCTACAAATGTTTGAAAAGCTATCAGGTGTCATCACTCAGCCTAATTATTACTGCACCCATAATGACTTCCAATATTGACAGGAGCACAACAATTTAAGTCAATTGTAAAGTTATTCCAAGTGGGCAGTCCTTGTTGCATTGCGTGCAGATAGGTACAACATGTTCACTTGGGGCACTTGTATAATAAGGCACAAATAAAATTTTTAGTAACAGTTATATCTGCGTATTTTTTTCTTGCCGTTTCTTACATGCCCCTTGCAAAATGTGAAAGAGACAAATGCATTTCTTGGACTGGAACTGTGAGAACAACAAAGAATCCAGATCTGAAATTGTCTCAGGGTTGGAGGAATGGAGAAACTTATGGTCATCACTTCTGTACTCAAATGTCAGCCTGCACTGTGTCTGTGTAACTACATATCAAATAAAAGCACACACGCAGGAGATGGCTTGAACTGGAGTATTTACATTGCAGAGAAGGAAAGAGATCAATGAACATGTGGGGACAACAGATCAATATGCATACATAGACGGCAGTCCATATGTAGTGCGAAGGGGAGTGGCATTAGATTTGGCAGGTGTCATGTCTAAGACAATGTACTCGGTTGCCAGTGTCATGTTGCTGGTATTGACACGGTCATCACTGAGAGGTAAGTCCGGTAGCTTTCACTAGTGGCCAACCTGGACATCGGAAATCTGGAGAGGAGGGAACTTCAATAAGGCTCACTGTCCGAGGGGCAATAGAGCAATCGGTGACCAATCAACTAGTGGCCAATCGTCATTTGGGATTGATTAGTAATAGCAAATTAAAGGAAGGTGGGAAAAACCCAGTGGCCGTCGTCTGAGTAGAAGCATAGAAAACCTGCAGTACAATATGGGCCTCTCGGCCCTCAGAGCTGTGCCGAACATGTCCCTACCTTAGAACTACCTAGGCTTTACCCACAGCCCTCTTTTTCAAAGCATGTGACCATCCAGGAGTCTCTTAAAAGACCCTATCTTTTCCGCCTCCACCACCGCCGCCGGCAGCTCATTCCACGCACTCACATCTCTCTGTGTTAAAAAAAAATTACCCCTGAAATCTCCTCTGTATTACTTCCAAGCACCTTGAACTATGCCCTCTCATTCTAGCCATTTCAGCCCAGCGGAAAACCTCTGACTGTCCACACGATCAATGCCTCTCATTATCTTGTACACCTCTATCAGGCGACCTCTCATCCTCCATCGCTCCAAGGAGAAAAGGCCGAGTTCACTCAAACTATTCTCATAAGGCATGCTCCCCAATTCAGACAACATCCTTGTAAATCTCCTCTGCACCCCTTCTACGGTTTCCATGTCCTTCCTGTAGTGAGGCAACTATAACTGAGCACAGTACTCCAAGTGGGATCGGACCAGGGTCCTATATAGATGCAACATTGCCACTCAGCTCTTATACTCAATCCCACAATTGGTGAAGGCTAATGCACTATATGCCAACTTAACCACAGAGTCAACCTGTGTAGCAGCTTTGTGTGTTCTGTGGACTCGGAACCAGATCCCTCTGATCCTCCGCACTGCCAAAAGTTTTGCCTTTAATGCCATATTCTGCCATCATAGTGTAGGGACTGCGGTCTGCAGTCAGGTACTCAGGATCACTCAGCATAATGTTGCACGAACATTATTAGCAAAACACTCCGACACAAGACGGGTTTCATTTTGTTACAGACAGAAATGCCAGTTTGGTACTACAAGTAAATTGCATTTCCACATCAGTGGAGAAGTGTGCTGACACCCCTCGCTGTCTGTAAAAGCTGTGACGAGATGCTGAGGTGTATTCAATATGGACTGTGCCTTTAAAAAGAGAGAGAGTTGGTGTACATCGATTCAGAGAGAGAGAGAGCACGGAGCAGCTCGTGAGTCGCCATGGTTACGTAAGGGCGGGGCTATATAATGGGCAGCTGGCGTTCAGCATGTTTGGGATATATTCAAGGTCAGCCTGCTTTTCACACTTTTCTCACAGACACACGGAAGACACGAACAGAAATACAGAGGAAATAGACACTGGATGAACGTTCAGTGCCCAGGAAAGGGTGGGTTTTGATCGCAGTGTCGGGAAGGGGTGGCCGGTGGAATGTTATCGGTGCGTTTAACCTTTGATAACTTTACTGCGTGAAGGCGGTACTCTTTTGTGTGATCACAAAACTTTAACAGGACTTCGGAATGCAACTGAACGATCAACGACATCAGCTTACTTGGAAAACAAATCACCTCTCTCTCTCTCTCTCCTCAATTCTACTCTTAATATCGCGAAATGAACTGACGTCATTCCTATACCATCGTAAGACTGTATCATTTACCACCTAAGCTGAAGATGTTTGAGGTTTTATATTTACACGCTTACATATGCATAAACTCTGCTAATCTGTTTGGTTTATCTGGTTTTATATTACGAGATTACGTGGATACTGTTAAGTAGTGTTTTGTTTGATCGAGAGTACCGTATCTTGCTATAGTTAAGTAAGTCGATTAATTATTTAAAATTATTTAAATTAATTATTAATTAATTACACCTTGCTTTTCCAGACTACTCTCAATGCGTTGGATAATAAAGTGCAGGAGAATAAAAAAAAAACAATAGACCATATATATATTAGTACCGACCGCTGGATGATCGCGATAGCTTTGCTTGGAAGGGACTTGCCAAGTATTATGTAATGATGAATTGTCCTCGGTGTTGAGACTATGCTGGTCATGGGGTATGAAGGGAAGTATCTGGACAAACAGGAACATTAACGATAGTCAGTATGGGCCAGTGCGTAGTAGGTCATGTCTAACCAATCTCACAGAGCTTTAGGACGTAGTAACCAGGAATGGTGTTGACAGCAAGGCAGTGGATGCGTCTGCAGGGACTTCAGCAAGGAATTTGCAAGATTTACACGGAAGGATGGTCGGGACGGTTCAGTCGCTTGGCTTTCACGATGAAGTAGTAAATTGGATTAGCCATTGGCTATGTTGGGGAAACTAGAGTGTGGTAATGGATGGTTGTCTCTCTGATTGGAGGCTAATGGAGAGAGGAGATCCGCAGGAATCGTTGCTGTGCCCGTTGTTACTTGTAATCTATATCCACGATCTCGATAATAATGTCGTTAATTAGATCAGCAAATTTGCCGATGACACCAACATTACGGATGTAGTTGACAGCGAGGAAGACTACCGGAGCATGAGGCGGGATCTGGACCAATGGAAAAATGGCCTGAAAAATGGCAGATGGGATTTAGATCAGACAAGTGTTAGATGTTGCCCTTTGGGCGGACCAGCCAGGGTGGGTCTGACACAATGAGAAATAGGGCACTGAGGAGTACGATAGAACAAACGAATCTGTGAATGCAGGTCCATAATTCAACGAAAGTTGCGGCACTGTTACACAAGGTCGTAAAAGAAACTTTTCGCACATTGGCCGTCATAGACCAAAGTACTGAGTACAGGAGTTGGGACGATATTTTGCTGCTGTTTAAGGCTTTATTGGGGCCTAATTTGGAATAGTGTGTGCAAGAAAGATTAAAATATGATTAAAATAATGCGGAAAAAATTACACGGCAAATGCCGGGACGGACTGAATGTTTTTAATTAAAAGGAAATATTACACATGTTAGCAGTTTATTCCCGAGCGGGCAGAAGACTGAGGGGAGATTTGATAGAGATATACAACATTATGAGGCGTATAGAGAGTGTAAATGCAAGCGGGCTTTCTCCACTGATATCGGGCGAGAATACAACTGACGATCATGGGTGAAGAGCGAAATGTGAAATGTTTAAGGGAAACATGAGGGGGAAATTCTTCTGCCTGAGGGTGGTCAGAGTGTAGACAGAGCTGCCAACACAAATGGTAATTGAGATTCCGATGCCAATCTTTAAGAGATGTTTGGAGAGGTACATGGATGAGAGGGATATGGATGGCCACGGTCCGGGTGAGGTCGATGGCAGTAGGCAATTTAAATAATTCCTCACTGACCTGACGGGCTGGAGACCCTGTTTCTGTGCTGTAGTTTCCTATGGCAGTCTGACTGTGTATCTGGGTTAGAGCTTCAGCGTCACACAGCACCGACCGATCTAGAAAGTCGTTCATACTGTTCGATCCCTCTGTCCTTACAACACTGAAGTAATTTGGATGGTTATTCTGTATTCTCCAATTGCCTGCGATGGTCTTGAAGGAAGACAACTGTGAGCCTGATTATTGCTTTGCCTTCGCTGCGTTTTTAGTTTGCGTAGTTTTGTATGTTTCATTTATTATTGATTTCAGAGGGAGACACGGATTCCACACCGGCCATGTGGATTCAGGGTTAAAAGGATCGAAATATGAGCGTATCTACACCCGATACGATAAAACCACGATTCAGAGGTAAATTGGCATTTGGATAAATTGGTGTGTACTTGAATTGGGAATTCGGATTGCCATTCTGGACGGCTGGTTCTTGTAGTGAGCACCAGTAGCTGCTGCTGAACACTTTGAAATTCTGGTTTCTCGTTGTAGGGCTCCATTGGAAAAGATGCTTTGAAGTCATTGTAGCATTTGCCCTGTAATATGTAAGTGACAGGTCAGTTTAGAAAACCCGCTGGCGCAGTCAATCACTCAGCGATTTGCTGACGTCGTCCCCCTTAATTCCATTAATTATCCAGGTGCTGCTGTGTGATCAGATTAAATCGATTATTTCCTCAGCCCTATTTATTGGAGCACTGTAACTGCGGACTCGCAATAGAGTTGTAAACTGCAGCAGAATTTCGACTCTGCATGAGGAACACAGCTGCGCTCTATCTTCCAGCCAGAATTCACTCTATCTACTACATCATCTGCCTTCTGTTAGGAAGCCAATACTGAATCAACGTAGCCAGGTTTCCCTCGGTCCCATGCCTCCTGACTTTCTGATTGAGTCTACTATAGGGAACTGATCAAACTCCTGACCATAATTAATGCAGCCACATCGACTGTTCGGATTCATCTGTCAGTTTTATTTTCATTTTCAAATAATTCAATCTGACTCATAAAGGACAACATGCCATGTTTTCTCTCCGCAGCCAGACTACATCTCTCCAAATACTCATAAGTTCCTCCTTCAATAATCCCCTCCAGTAGTTTACACACAACCGATGTAAGACTCCCTGGTCTATAATTCCAAAAACTATCCCTATTATCTTTCGTCAACAAATGAACAACATTTTCCACACTCCAATCAACTAGGTCTACTTCCGTGGCCAGCGAAGACACAAATATCCTGTCCAAAAGCGCAGCAATATCCGAGATCGCCTTCCAGAATTACCTGGACTATATCCCTTCCGGCATCGGGGAATCATCTATCATAATGTTTTCCTAAATTTCCAGCGCATCCTTTCTTAGTTTCGGCATGTTCTAGCATATCTGCCTTTTGACGCTGTGTTCACATTGATCAATGTATTCAGTGAGGAGCTTCCCCTCCTCTTTGGACTCCAGATACAAGTATTCCTCTTTTACCTCTGATCTACCCACTCTCTCTCCAGCCTCCTCCTGTTCTTCACAGTGCAACTTTTCAAGGATTTCTCAAATCCCCCTGGAAGTCTTTTAAGTCCATTGTTAAATTCCTTCCTGTCTACATTGTGACTTGCTGTATCCTTACCTGATCCTTTCTTCCTTTTCTGTAAGTATCGTTCTTTCTTCCTCTTGACGTGTTGTTCCAACTTTCTTGTCTCCCAGGGTTACTTTACGCTATCGTCCTTTCCCTGCGTCACTGAGACAAGCCTTACTGAACCCCGTGTCAGTGCTCCCTAAACAATCCTCACATATGTGTTGCGCAATACCCCGAGTGCATCATTTCCCAATGTACGTTCCTGAGCTCCTGCCAGGAGTCACCACACATCGCTGTCCCCCAATTAAATAGATCCCATGCTCCCTGGTCCTAACTCTGTGCAAGGTAAATGTCGGTGAATTCTCCCTGTTGTTCTGAAATGCGGACCCGCGGAAAGATCTGTCACCTGACCCGTTTCCTTTTCTAATATTAGATCTGGTATGGAATGTTCGCCAGTCAGCCTTTCTTCTTATAGTGACATGAATCCTTCCTGAACACAACTGAGAATTTATGCCATTCCTAAAAATTTTACCTTGGGTATGTGCCAAAGACTATTAGGGAAGTTGCAGTTGCTGTGCCAATAACGGCTCATTTCCAGTTTCCGCTTCCCGGTCGGTTTCTCACTGTTGCCGTTGCGTTTTTTTTGTTAATCTTGTGGGCGGCTGTACAGGATACTCCAAATGGGGAGATCGCGCCCATTTCAAAAGGAAGAACAGAAACAGTGTTCGTCTCCCAGTCTATTTAAAAACGAACGCTCCACGTTGTCCTCCCTTTCTGCAGCTGCGATACTATCCCTGGTTTCCCATCGCACTCACTTTACACTCTGTTACCCGACCCTGTCCATTTTGAAGAAAGTAAAACCCAGAAATTCCTGAAGCCATCTCTGTCCTTGCGTCAGTCGAGTGTCTGTGATAGTTTGGAACATACTTCAACCAAAGTGACAATCACGCCTGGCGCATTGAACGTTTATATTGCTACCTACCTGAAGTGTAGGAAGCAAACAATCTTCCGCCAACTTTGCAATTTCCGGTTGAACAGGTATATGATTATTTGAATTTATGACATATTTGCCAAATCTGTTCATTGTAAAACGACTTTATTTGAAAACTCCGCTGAATTTTCATTAGACACGGGCGTTATCTACACAGATGGCCATTTAATGTAAACACATACTTCATTCCATTTCTCAGCTCCTCTCTGAATTTCCTCTGTGTCAGTGTATAGATACAAGTATTGGTGCACATGCTGAGAAATTGTAACATGAACCCAAATTGTTGTAGGATGTATACCGGGGAACTCAAATATCTGTCCTGGTAAAAATAGTTTTGAGTTTGCCATTTCAGGGAATGGGCTACATAGGGCATCCAAAATAATATAAAATTAGCTGATATAGAAAACAACAAAATCATCGATTTTCTGCGTTTTTCTACCTCGGTATCTTTCTGAATGTCACTGCTGTGCCGAAGCCTTCTGCGGACTCTATTTGCCACAACGATATGTCTTACGGTTAACCCGTTAAACACCAGGATTAAGCCGATTGGTAGCAATGGTGTTAAAATGCTCTGCAGTAATGTGTACCCTCTCCACACGGGTGAAGTAACGTATTCATGTGTGCGGATGCACCGCCACGGCGTGTTGTCAATGATGACGTAAGGTTCAAGGGCAAAGTATAACGGGACACATTTCCCGCAGCTCACTATAACCACGGTCACGATAACAACCGTTGCTGTTCTCTCTGTGCAATATCGCTCCCGCAGCTTTCGGCAACATATTGCGATGAAGCGATCGAAGGTAAAACTGACCGTGAACCAAACAGAACAGTCCGTCGTTACAACCTTAAATACAAGTGTCAGAGCGCATACAGGAGTGATGAGCAGGAATCTAGAATAAATGTAGATATTGTTGGTCTGTTCCACTAAAGCAGCAACGATAACCACCATCAGATCCGCTGTTGCCATTCCAACCAGGTAACGGGTGATGCATTTGGAGAGTCCGCATTTTCCCCGAGAAAGGATCACAATCGCCGTTAAATTAACTGCATGAAATTTGGAAACATAGTAGAAATATGGTCAGTTCCCTGAATGTCCCCATTTTACCGATACTATCAGGGTATGGTCTGTTTGGAAGTGGGAAGCGGGAATCCAGTGTGTGCGGTCTCGGTCGCTGCACTCCGGCTGGAGGACAATGACGGATGTGAGTGTCAGTGGATTGGCGACCTTCCCACAGTTTAAAGCGAGGCATCCGCATTCAACGACTCACGGACCGGTGAATGGAAGATGGGAAACAACATCATTCCCATTATTAGGGGAGAAACACTTGAAGGGATTGTTTGCAGCGGTGAGAAAGAGGAATGAAAAGATACAAAACACAATTTATCATTTACTGACTTATGTAAGAACACATCTACTTGTCGAAAATAGACTGGACCGTCATTTAAACCAGCTGCAACATTGTCATATGTTAGAAGTGTCTGCACTGATAGAGACTCGGCCCTAGAAAAGCAGAGACCGGCATGTCTTCAGAAAGCTTAGCGAGGTGAAATTATGAAACAATGTCAATATCGGCACGAACCTAACTAACAAAAGAAAAGTCACTTCCATCAAAGTACGAAAATAAAAATAAAACAATGAGAAGCTTAAATCCACCATTCAGGAACACGTTTCAGCCGATGGTGGCATCTGTGCTTAGTAACAGTGCGGATACCACAGCAGAGTAACGACGGCACCATACATAAAGTGACAAGCTCCGGCATCTTACCGGGGACACCAACCGCCACAAGTGTGGGATAGAAAATAGCCGCGATGTAGTAAATCGTC
This sequence comes from Hypanus sabinus, assembly GCF_030144855.1. Lineage (NCBI taxonomy): Eukaryota > Metazoa > Chordata > Chondrichthyes > Myliobatiformes > Dasyatidae > Hypanus > Hypanus sabinus. Next base: position 51,935 of record NW_026779725.1, read on the forward strand.
GAATATCCCATATTCCGTCAGAAGCAGCGTTCAGTTGTACGGAGTGTTTCAGCTGCTCAGATGGACTGGTGATCGGTTTAGCAGATTTTTATTGAGGTGAGAGCAATTCCACTAAGACAATTAGCGTGGCGATCACGTCAGGGCCATTATTGACAACCAAATGCACAAACACTTACGTTAAACTATTTTTATTCACTGTTCCCGTGTCATTTACTTGACTCCTCAAGGGATATTGCAATCTATTTACTTTAAAACAATTTAAACTATTTAGATAGGGTATTTCTTTAAATCTGTGTTGCTTTTAAATTAGGCATTCATGTTGAAGTCGATTTATTTTGTAACAGTTGACGGAGTATATTCGCTTCTGAAATAAAGGAAAGGAGTTTGTTCTGACAGGTGTAATGGAGAACAATTCTTTGTTAAATGGGAACATTCGCTCTTTCTTTTCGTTCGTTCGTTTCAGTAATTCCGGGCGGTTTGAGTGATGCAAACCACAGTGACAGCTGACATATGTTACAATGAAATACACTGCAAGTATTTCTGCAAACACTGTAAAAGATCCAAAGCGATATTCCAGAGACCTGTGATCAAAATCCGTAGATTCCCAGGCTGTTTTATATTTGCCAGCAAGTTGTATTTTCTTTCTCCTGATTTACTGTCAGGTATATTGCCTTCCGAGCGTCACTGTAAGTATGTGCAGAACAGCGGATGTGGTGAAGCTGACCTGTCAATCACACTTCTTTCTGCTCCTGCCGTGCACCGCTCCGTGCCGATTGTGGTTCGCGTACCGATGAACGGCCCTCGGCTTATTGAAGAACGTCCCGACACTCAGTTTCCATTGTGGAACTCGTACCAATATGCGGCCCTCGGTTGACTCGAGAAAGTATCACCTCTGCCTTCAAATTCACCCTTCCAAAATGAATCTCTCCGTAATTTTCCGGGTTGAACTCCCTCTGTAACTTCTCAGCGCTGTCCTGTGTCCTGTCACTGTCCTGTTCTAATCTGTGAGAATCTTCTATACTGTCCATAATTTCACCAACCTCCACGTCATCGAAAACACAATAAGCCATCCTTCCACCTCCTCATCCAAGTCATTGATAAAAAGACAAATAGCCCTGGGTTCAGAATAAATCTCTGCAGGACACCTGTCACCAAAGGCCAGGGAGAAAACGCTTCATCCACAACTATCTTCTGCCTTCTGTGGGCGTCAGTCCTGAATCCGCAAGCGAACTTTCCCTGGATACCAAACCTTCTGACGTTATGAACGGTCCTACCATGGCTAATCTTAACGCCATGTTAAAATCCATTCATATCAGATCATGTATCCCCCACGTTATTTCCGGAAGACGACGGAACAAACACGTTCTCCCATCTGTTTCTCTCTTTTAGTCTCCGCCTTCGCTCGGGCGAGTGTAAAGATGTGAATTATCCTCACCCTCCGGGGGTAATCTGGTAGTGGTTACCCAACTCCTTCATCCACATCACCGTCGATGGCCTGAAACGTAAATCCAAGAGCATCATCTCATCTCGGTCCAGGCCTCCCATTGACAATATGTTTTCTGGAACTCAGCTACTTACTACAGGACATTGACTATCTCTAAGGGGTTTGAGTTGGTTAATATGGTATCACTCCTACTTGTTTGGAGGGGGTCTGGATTTGATATACTGATGGACTTGCTTTGTCAGCGACATCATATGTCCCTGCAAGTCGCGATGCTCTAAAGAGCCTTGGCTGATGCATTGAGTTCCTAACCATCTGTCCAATTTCCGACAACAGCTGTTTTGTTCACCCCTGGAAACAAGCTTAGCTTTGCTGTTCCTTCCATCCCTTATTATGGACGGTATCATAATGAGCCTCCTTAATAGAGCCAATTAATCGCTGCTTGCATTTGTCCTTTCCAATAACATCATACACGGTGTGTAACAAATCTAGCCCAAAGAGGGATTCTAACTATGTCATTTTAGATAACATTGTCTTTAAAGTTCTGTTCATCCGTTCAGCAAATGCACTCTATTGTGGTCGATAAGAGATACCAACTTGAGTTTTACCCCAGACAGTCTCACATATGGATGTAGAGGGACCATGACTGATTCTAGAGCGCTTTGCAATCCCCAACGGGTAGAAACTCTGTCCAACAAAATCCTGTCTCTTTACGTCAGCGGTTTTCATTATCTAGATGGGAAAGTCTCTCCCCATTTAGTGAACGCATCCACTATCTCGAAGACATAGTTCAGTCCTCCAGAGGGTGGAGGTGAAGATCGAACAAAATTAACCAGTAAATTTACACATGGTCCCTCTATGGAGCGTATCCTGAAACGGCTTTCTTAGCCGATTTATCTGGTTTCTCACTGGGCACAAATCAAACAATTCTTGCAATAATGTTCATATCCTCGCAGATTTGGCCACCAACACAGATTCCGCAACTGTTTCTATGATCTATCTGCTCCTTGATGCCCACAAATGTTATGGTGTCAAAGCATCATTTGGTTTCTTTCACAATTCCGCACCTACAATTTACCACTATCAAGGATAATCCAAATCCTTGCCTGTATCCATCGATATTTCCCATAATCTTCAGAATCCTCTCCTGTTTGTACCTTTTCTAAGTCCTGATCCTGTTGCAGTGTCGTGACTAAGTCTATATGTGTAGAGTTTGCTGGTTTTGCTGTCATCCCTACCTCTACATCTGCACTCACTTTAATCACCCAGTTGATTCCAGTTATGAATAACTCACCAGCCTTCCTGCTCCTTTCTGGGCATGGTTTTAAGTGAACCACCACCTTTTTAATCCATCAGTTTTTCCTCTTGCCTTCTCAAATTTTTACTTCAACAAGGGAGATGATGACAATGGTTTGTCTCTACTGGGATATAACCTCTAGCTTCTCATAACGGTAAATATTCAGTCAAAGCACATGAGCATCCAGAGAATGAAGGGAGATGGGTCATGTACAGCCATCAGAGTTTAGTCTCATTCGGTATCTTGTTCAGCGCAGGAAAAGTGAGCCACAGGACTTGGTCCTGTGCTCTGCTGTTCCATGAACCTAATATGTCCAGGTGATGTGTTCACATCTTAATATCAATCTCTTCACCATCTTCTGTCCATTTTCCTACAATCATCTGTGTCTTCTGCACTGACGGGTGTAATATAGGAGGCGATGTCTTCCATTACCGGAACAAGCTCTCCCACCAGCCATGCCCTTGAGGAGCGGGATGTTTCCGGCTGTGCAGTGACGTAAGCCGTGTCGGCAATTTCTCAGAGTTCATCAGAAAACCGCCTGCTGCAATGTGGAACTTTGGATGATTCCAAATGTCAAACTTGAGCTTCCCTGACAATCCTACTCCAAAACTCTCTCGGTGCTGCACAGAACAACATAGTTACTGTTACGAATTGTAAAGGTTTAGAAGCGAATCAGCAGCAAGAGATCATACACTGAGACAGATTTCAAAATTAAAACTACTATGTTTATTAGTACCTGCTCATATAATAGTTACTTAACTAGATAATCAAAAGTTAACAGCGTTATGTGTATATACGTGTAACTATCAAGCTTAATAATAGTTATTAAAGTCTTAAGATTCAAATAGCAAGTTAATAAGGTTCAGTAATGCACATAATAACTGATGATTGTAGAAAGACTTTGTAATTCAGAGTGGAATGTAGACAGTGGTCAGTTCATGTTGAATTCCACAGGTTCCACGCTGGTTAAACGAGTCACCAAAGATCATGTCTGTCGAGTCGCTCCGAATCTCCAGAGGACTTATCACCAAAAGCAATCTGTAAGAGGAATATCGTCTTCGCGGGGTTACCACACAACATACATAGGCAAGTGACAAGACATTAGTCGTCCCACAGGATATCCCAAAGAATCCCATTTTATGGATTATACGAAGAGACAGTCACTTCTAGTTTATGCACTGCGTGCCGATGATCAACCCACGCTTGTGGGCTTGAGAGAGTTACAAACCCCAGCTGCGACAAGCTGAATCTACCGGCTTCCACAGTCCCTCTCTCTCTCTCCCCCCCCCCTCTCTCTGCTTAATCTGCACAGACCTCTTGTAACTGACGTCATAGTCCAGCCTCACTCAAGCGCTCTGAAAGAAACAGTCTCAGTAACGACCGCAGGATCGTAACACTTCCCTCCAAAAAGGGAAATTTTGATCTAAAAGAGAAAACTTTTAACTGCAAATTACAGTATGAGAGACAGTACATATATGGTAATCATGTTTAGCATACTACTGACCAATAAAATACATAGCAGGCGTATACAAATATTATCATAAAAACATTGCGAGCTTAACATCTGGAAGGACAATCAGCAATTATATTATCTTGGCCTTTAATGTGAGTTGTCATCATATCATATTCTTTCAGAATGAAACTTTGTCAACTGTAAGATTGGCCTTCGAGAGCCTTTCAAACAACTTTTCCACCGCAGTGATATGTCTTTCCCATGTGTCACTTCCTGTAATTGTTCATCAATATAGGCATCTGTGTGTTTTATCCCTCGAATTACAGAATGAATCATTCTCTGGAATGTCCGTGGTGCATTTCTCATTCCAAATAGCAAAACATTGTATTCATACTACCCAGAAGGTGTTACAAATGCCGAAATTTATCTACTTCTATCCGTTAATGGAACACACCAGTACCCTTTTAACAGAGCAACTTTTGTAAGAAACTTAGCTTTTCCAACCTTTTCTATGCAATCATCCTCTCTGGGGATAGGATAATCTTCTGTTTTTGTTGCAATAATCAGTGCAAAAACCTAACACCATCATCTGGTTTAGGTACAATAACACAAGGCGAACTCCAATATGAGTTAGAAGGCCTAATAATACAATTTTTCAACATATACCCAATTTCTTGTTCAGCAAGTTTACATTTTTCCATGTCATGCAATAAGGATGTCGTTTAATTGGTTTAGCATGACCGACATCGACATCATGGACACCTATTGCCGTTCTCTCTGGGACATCGAGAAATAAATCATAAAATTCTATAATTAACTGTTTCATCTCCAGCCACTGCAGCGCTGTAAATGGGCCAATTTCTCATCTATCGAATTCAAAATACTCGAGTTGGTCAATTTAGCAGAAACAATGTTCGGATTATGATAAGCCTCAGATGGGTCAATCAATTCGTTCCCAGGGTTGTTAGACTCATTTTTATATTGCACTCTGGTCACAGCTGCGGATTGTTTATCGAATAATGGTTTTACCATGTTTACGTTTAACAGCTGTGTTGGCTGCCGTCGGTCCTGTATTTTGACTAAATAACTAACATCATTGATCCTAGCCAAAACTTCATAAAGGCCATGGTATCTCGCCGGAAGTGGGTTCGTTACAGTCGGTAAAAACATTAATACTTTGTCACACTTCTGGAATGACCTCATCCTGGCTTGTTTATCAAAAATGTTTTCATCCTGTTCTGAGAAACTTTTAGGTTTTCCTTCGCTAGGTTACAGGCTTTGTGTAATCTATCTTTGAATTTCAAAACATAGTCCTGCAAATTGATACGCATGCCCTGATTAATACACTCTGCCTTTAACAGGGTCAAATATTCTCGAACCCTATGACCAAATACAGGTTCAAATGGACTGAAACCTAGTGAATCCTGTTACTGATTCTCTCACCATGAATAAAAGTAAATGAACTCCTTCATCCGAATCCTTTTCATTTTGAACACAGTATGGCTTAATCATTGTTCTGAGGGTAGAATGGAATCTCTCCAAGGCCTCCTGTGATTTTGGATGATAAACGGACGACATAATCTGCTTAGCACCCAGTTCATAAACTACCTGCTGGAAAAATTCGGGCGTAAAATTGCTTCATTGATCATACTGAATCTCATCAGGTAAACTAAATAAAGTTTAAAAATAAGCTTTATAAGATCATTCTACACAGTTCTGGTTTCTATATTTCTGACAGGTATTGACTCGGGAAATCTGGATGCTCTACACATGATGGTTAGCAAATATTGATGACCAGCTTTAGTCTTTGGGAATGGGCAAACACAATCCACAATAACCTTAGAAAAGGGTTCACCAATTACCGTAAAAGGTTGCAATGGGGCGGGGGGGGGGGAGGAAGGGACTGATTAGTTTTACCCACATCCTGACAAGTGTGACAAGTCCTGCAAAATGTTGCGACATCTTTCCGCAAACTGGGCCAGAAGAATTGCTTCGAAACTTTGTTCACAGTTTTATGCACACCTAGATGGCCATCCAAGGGCCCGCTACGGGCTAAATTTAAAACATCATTCCTATAGAGATTGGGAACAACAACTTGGTGAATAATTGTCCATTCACCACTTGCAGAAATACCAGGTGGTCTCCACTTTCTCATTAACACTCCTACTGGAGATACTATCCTACTGGCACCTTCCTAATATAATCATCTGAGAGAGCCTTTTTTTTTAGAGCTTCAATGTCAGGGTCTCTCTTCTGTTCTGATATAAACTCCTTCCTAGACAGAGACAAATCTTTATCGTCAGATTTAATACCTGGATCCTGGTGGCACAATGAAGGCAGAAAAGTCCCTGCCAAGTCATCAAAACCTGAGTCACGATTTTGGCTATCGGGGTAGCAGAGTCATCCTGCACAGATCTGTCTGCATTGGCTGACTTCTTAGTCAAACTTCGAGTTAATGCGAAGGAGGGTAAATGTGAAAATTCATCTTTGAATCCGCAATGATTGGCTTAGCTGTCAGCTGCATTGCAGGAACAACCTTACCATCTGCTAGTTCATTCCCTAACTACAAAGAAACACCATCCATTGGTAAGCTGAGTCGTAGTCTTATTTTAACAAGTCCTTTAACTAACACTGACTTCAGAATTACTTTGTGCAGGGGTGCAAGAGCAACGCCGATCCCGATTACTTTAATCAGGTTTACCTCACTAGTGGCTGTCTCATTTTAGAACACTTTCTAACATAAGTGACTGAGAAGCCCCAGTGTCTCGAATAATTTTCACCTGTACTGGGGTTGTCGCTTCTTTCACTGACACAAACATATTTGACATAAAATGATTGATTCCCTTCTTAGTTCGGTCAGACCTCTTAGCCCCCGATAGTGTTTCTTCAGAATGTTCAGAAACCCATGAGTGTTTCAACACGTTGAACGGAAGCATCTGGAACTGCCTCCTTTTCCTTCTTTTTCTTCAGAAGCAAACAGTTAGCCATTACATGACCAGCTCTCCTACAATAGTGACAAGTAAGACCAGAATATTTCTCCTTCAATTGCTTTCCTTCACCCTTACTTTTGTCACCAGACCCAAACTTATTTTTTGGTTTACCCTGACCGTCCATGCTGCTCTTTTGTAAGGTCTTACTCGGGGTAAACTTAAATTTGTGTGTTAAGGCAAACTCACCGCTAACTTAGCAGACTCTTGCAAAGTGGCAGCGTCGTTCTCATCCAGATATCTCTTTATGTCATTAAGGACGCACCTTCCAAATGTTTCAATTAGAACCAACGCTTTCAAGTTGTAAAATTATCATTCACACTTTCATATGTATACCGTCGCTGGAAAAATGCAGACATTCATAAGCAAATTCCACATGTCTGATTCACAGTTTTCTTCAACTTTCTAAACCTTTGTCTATAGGCTTCTGGAACCAGTTCATGGGTTTTAAGCAAAGCCTGTGTCACTGTCACATAATTAGCTTCATCTTCAATTGATAGGGCCGAGTAAGCTTGCAAAGCCTTACACTTAATTACACTCTGTAAATGGGCTGTCCAGCATTCGTCCGGCCACTGTAGAGCATTAGCCATCTTCTCAAGATGCTGAAAGGACTTATCAACCTCAGCCTCCATCAATTGGAGGGACCCGTTTAACTTCCTGACTGGCCACAAACGGTATAACCACCTCCCTAGAGCCAGGCGTTTGCCTCCCGAGACCTACCCTCTCTATATATATATCAAACTGCCTTTGTTTGTCTCTTTCTCTTTCCTCAACCTCTAATTCGAATCATCTAACTTCATTTGTTCCATTCGTAACAGGGTCTCAAGTTAACTTTCAGGAAACCTCTCTATCACATCTCTCTCAAGTTCCTCCTTGTGTATGTAGTGCTCAGCTATTATCCTCTGAATCTGTACCTTTTACATGGACCGTTTTACATCAGTAAGTTTTAGCTCCTAAGCAATGGCCGACAATTCATCTTTTTCGGCATTCTATAATATCTCAGGGTCTGGTGTTGCCAGAAATTCCCCACCATCTATTTCTACTGATCTCCACAAACAAGTAAATCAAAAGGAAATGGGTATTTCCCTTTATACTATCAAATAGATATTTAATCTTTCAGTAAGCTACATTTGTTCACATCGTGGACGAGCCCCCAATTTTTTGTTACGAATTATAAGGGTTGAAAAGAGAATCCGTAGCAATAGGTTATACACTCAGTCAGGTTTGAATGTTCAAACTGTTATATTTATTAGTATCTACTCATAATATAGTAACTTAACGAGATAAACAAAGTTAACAGTGTTATGTGTATATATGTATAACGATCAAGCTTAAGAGCAGTTATTAAAGTCTTAAGGTTCAAATGGTAAATTAGTAAATTTCAGTAATCCACGGATGAACTGATGATTGGAGAGATATTTTGTTATGCAGAGTGGAATGTAGAGACAGGTTGATTCGCGTCGAGTTCCACAGGTTCCACGTTGGTTTAAAGAGATAACAGTCACCAAAGATTACGCCCGTCGAGTCGATTCGAATCCCCATACGAATTATCACCAAAGGTGACCTGTCACAGGAATATGTCTTTCAGGGGCTGCCACACAACATACCTAGGCAAGGGTCAACACTCGAGAGATCCCACGGGATATTGGGGAAAAAAAACACTCGTATGGATTATACGAAGTGGCGGGCACTTTTCCGTTAAATGATCAAAACAACTTTGTGGACATAGGAGAGTTCCAAACCCCAGCTCTTACTCTCATCGTGTCCTTCTGTGTATAATCTGCACAGGCCACGTCATCCTGTGACTGACGTCATAGCCCCGCCTCACTCAGGTGCTCTTAAACGAACAGTCAGTAACGACCATAGGTTCGTAACATTACAATTATCTCAATCAATAATTTAATGGCATATTGTAGACGAGTTCGCAAGAAAATCGATAAGATTCTTATATTATTTATGAGTAGGACATAAATCGAATAGATTCACGCTCTGGTTCACATTAAGGAATGTGTGACAGAATCAGCAAAAGTAAGAGAGTCCAGAGACACACGGTGAAGGGCGCAATTTCGAATTGATGAGGGAAATGTATTCATACAAATAATGCTGATACATGAAACAAGCTGCCTTGGTGGGTTTTATTTCAATCAATTTATGGAATTAGTTACGCACTTATTTATTTAAATTAATTAATGCAGTTATTTTGTTTATTTTAATTCAACATTTCAGAAGTTGTGTTGCCAATCCATAGAGGTTTACGGATCAGATGCTGCTCAATTGGCGCTGTGTGGTTTAGCAACGTATAGCATGCAGAATTACGTCGGGCCGAATTGTCTGTTTGCCAGATGACCCTGAGGCCTCGAATGTGCTGCACAATACAACCGTCATTGTTCACCAATGCACTGTCTCTCTCACATTTTTAACATCATCCAAATGCAGAAGGCTATTGTTCTAATAATATCTCAGTGAATATAGAATCTATTTTAAGAGTATTCACTAGATTGGTGAAACAGCGGGAAAGAAGAAGAAAAGTCCTAGCGGCTCACATTGAGTCAGATATTCACAGGTACGGGACTGAGAAAACATCCATAACGCTGGAGCAGACAGAGACAGAATGAAACACTGTAACAGAGACTGACCCATACAGAATGAAACCCACACTCCCACACTGTAACAGAGACTGACAGATACAGAATGAAACCCACAGTCTCACACTGTAGCAGAGACTGACAGATACAGAATGAAACCCACTCTCTTACCCTGTAGCAGAAACTGACAGATACAGAATGAAACCCACACTCTCACACTGTAACAGAGACAGACAGATACAGAATGAAACCCACACTCTCACACTGTAACAGAGACTGACAGATACAGAATGAAACCCACAATCTCACACTGTAACAGAGACTGACATATACAGAATGTAACCCACACTCTCACACTGTAACAGAGACTGACCCATACAGAATGAAACCCACACTCTCACACTGTAGCCGAGACTGACAGATACTGAATGAATCCCACACTCTGACACTGTAGCAGAGACTGACGGATACAGAATGAAACCCACACTCTCACACTGTAACAGAGACTGACCCATACAGAATGAAACCCACACTCCCACACTGTAACAGATACTGACAGATACAGAATGAAATCCACACTCTCACACTGTAGCCGAGACTGACAGATACAGAATGAAACCCCACACTCTCACACTGTAGCCGAGACTGACAGATACTGAATGAAACCCACAATCTCACACTGTAACAGAGACTGACCCATACAGAATGAAACCCACACTCTCACACTGTAGCCGAGACTGACAGATACAGAATGAAACCCACACTCTCACACTGTAACAGAGAGTGACCCATACAGAATGAAACCCACACTCTCACACTGTAGCCGAGACTGACAGATACTGAATGAATCCCACACTCTGACACTGTAGCAGAGACTGACAGATACAGAATGAAACCCACACTCTCACACTGTAGCCGAGACTGACAGATACAGAATGAAACCCACACTCTCACAGTGCAACAGAGACTGACAGATACAGAATGAAACCCACACTCTGACACTGTAGCAGAGACTGACGGATACAGAATGAATCCCACACTCTCACACGAGAGCAGTGACTGACAGATACAGAATTAAGTGCTTAAGAAATATTCAAAACAATCAAGTAATGATATTGAACCAGAAGATTTAAATGCTAGCAGATTGGAGATTAGGAACGAAATTACGAGAGCCTGAGAAGGCCTTTGCCAGCACTATTAAGGAAAACGTTAAGGCGGTCTAAAAGTATGTGAAGACGAAGAGGAAAAGATGTTAGAGAATAGTAGCAATCAATTGTTAGCGCGGAGAAGTGTGTATGGAACCGGAGGAGATAGCAAATGTACTTAATGAATACTCTGATTCAGTATTCACTACTGAAAAAAAAGGATCTTGGCGATTGTAGATATGACTTGCAGTGGACTGTAAAGATTAAGTTTGCAGATGTTAAGGAAGAGGGTGTGCTTGTTACAACGAATGACACGAACCCACGTGCAGGGCACAGGCACGGAGATTTATTTAGGATGCAGACGTGAAGGGCAAACAGGAGGGAGAGCTGGGCAGGAGACGTCGGATAGAACCTATGTTGAATCAGAGCGTCGAGAAAGAAACGGTCGACAAAACTCTTCTTAGTACGGAGAGACAGAGTCACACTGAAGTAAAACTTGAGAAGACTTATCTTGGCGCGGAGAGGCTGGGTTTTTGTTTGTTATGCAGAGCGGAATATAGAGAGAGGTTGATTCACGTCGAATTCCACAGATTCCACGCTGGTTAAATCAGGCAACAGTCACCAAAGATCATACCCGTCGAGTCGCTCCGAATCCACATACGAATTATCACCAAAAGTGACCTGTAACAGTAATATCATCTTCCGGGGGCTACCACACAACGTACCTAGGCAAGGGTCAACGCACAAGTGGGCCCACGAGATATTCGAATAAATCCACTCCTATGGATTATACGACGCGACAGTCACTTTTCCGTTATGCACTGCGTACCGATGATCAATCGTCATCTGCAGAAAGTGATTCCTTATGCGTCCCATTCCCACGAATAATACCAAATGTATTGGGTGAATCACGAAAAGCGATTGTCAAGGGCTCCAGGGCAATATCAAATATTAAAGGGCTTAAAGGACATCCCTGTCTGGTACCTCGAAAAAGCCGAAAACAAAGTGATCTCTGGTTATTGGTAAATACAGCCAAAGATATTATCTAAGATATAATTTTGGCCTAAAATCAAATTTCACAAGTATATTAAATAAATATTCCTATTCAAGTCCTTCAAACGTCTTCCCAGTGTCAAGCGAAATAGCACATTCTGGTGTATTTGATGAAGTTGTGTATACAATGTTCATTAACCTCCTGACATTAAGATGCGAATAACGATTTTTAATAAATCCTGTCTGATCCTCGGAGACAATTTGTGGCAATACCTTCACTAATCTAATTGCTAATATTTAGTAATTATTTTTAGAATTCACATTCAGCAAAGATACTGATGTGTATGATGCACATTCAGTGGGATCTTTGGACTTTTTTGAGGAATTAAAGAAATAGATGCTTCATAAGTGGTAATTTACCTACAAATGAAGCATCTTTAAAATTCTACATAACCATGGAGAAAGTAAATTTGAAAAAAGATTTTAAAAATTCAGTTGTATACCCATCCGGGCCAAGTGCTTTACCAGAGGTCATCGAAAAATTGCTTTCTTTATTTCTTCTAAAGTAATGGGTGCATCTAATGCTAAAAGTTCATCAGCTGGTAATTTCGGAATATACAGTTTCCGTAGAAATACATGCATTATGGTAGGATCATCAGGAAATTCAGATTGATATAAATTGCTATAAAATTCTTGAAAGAAATTATGAATTTCATCATGTTCAACCGCCAAAATACCATCCGTCTACGATCTTTGTTAATCTGACGTTTCAGCAAAGCAGTTATCAATTGGTTAGCAAATAATTTACCCGAGTTATTACCATGTATATGAAATACCTCTTAGTTTTAAGTAATTGATTGTAAAATGGGGAAGTTAATGACAATCTATTTTGCACCTGAATTCCAATTCTCTGTTTATAAAGATCCAGATTGGGAGCAACAGAATATTTTATTTTATCAATTTACTTGATATTATCAATTAATGTACATATTGCAATATTAATTCCGTTTTTCAATCCAGCAGGGTATGAAATAATTTGCCCACGAATATATACTTTAAAGTTATCCCATAATGTCCCACTGGAACTTGCTTTCATTGAGTTAGTTGAAAAGAAAAATGTATTTTGTTCTTCAATGTAATTAACAAACTTTAAATCCTAAAACAAAATAGAGTTGAACCCTCCACTGTCGATTGGACCTCTGGCGAGGACTAGGCGACGTCTCCACGCGGGCTTTCGAGTGTCCGTAGTTTTCGTATCGGGCGGGTTCGATTACTAGCCTCCACGTTGTACATTGCCCAGTGTTCCGATACTAACATGACTCAGTATAAGAGCTTCATCATACCACTCTGCGCTTCTTTACAGCAGCAGTGTGTTGTGGTCACAGAGATGGGGAGGGAGGATGAATATCGTGATGAGTGGTTGGGGAAAATGAGATCGCGTATACGGTGTGGGAAGGAATTAGGTCAAGTAAAAGGGGAGGCAGAGGTTAGCGAGATGGCACAGGCTGCTTAGGAGGGGCTATAGAATCTAAGCGCTATAATCCGAGAATGCTCCGCAGGCAGCTAAATCCTCTAATCGCTCAGTGCATGTACGGAGAGTTTTCTCCAACTAACACTTCCCTACTCATCCCAGTCTCTCTCTTTCAACCCTTGGTGTCTATTTCCATCACCAGCTCTTATAATGTCCCGCCTCTTTGTATTCACCAGTCTCTCGAACCCCTCCGGCTATCAGTGCCTAAACCTACCTCTGTCACTCCCTCCATTCACTCCCCAATCCCTGTCTTTCTCTCCCTCCCTCCCGCATGTTTCTCTCCCTGCCCGCCGTCACTCCTACCCCACCCATCACACAGCCGCGTCTCGGGTTCTCCCCTTTCGAGTTCTCTTCCAATCTCCCTCCTTAGTCCGATTCCCAAAAACCTCTCCTCACCCCAGATCTCTCGACTTCCCTGATCTCTCACTACTTCACCGGTCTCACTCCCAGACTCTCCCCTCAGTCTCTCCGTCCGGTCTCTGCCTCATCTCTCTACACTAGCTCTGTCATACAATTCTCCCTCTACTCCGCCCCCAGCCTATCTCGCTCAGTTTCCCTCTCCCTCTGCCGTTACTCCTCTCCTAGAATCTCGGCTGCTTCTCTCTCTCTTTCCCGTCTTCTTCTCAGACTCTCGCCGCCATCTCTCTACATTCCCCAGTCTCTTTCCCCGCCCACCAGTCTCTCACATTCTCTCTATCCCGTCTCTCCGTAACCCCGGCCACTCTTTCCCAGCAACTCTCTCTCTACCGACTGCACCCCTCACCCTCTCGCTTTCTACCGTCACCAAACTCCAGACTCCATTCTCTCTCCCTATATAAAATCTTTTCACAACCCACGATCTCTCTCCACACCAGATCCCTCGACTTCTCCGGCCTCCCTCCCCATGGGCTTTTTCTACCCTTATCATTCTCTCGCTACCTCACGAGACTCTGTCCCCGTTTCTTTCTCCCCAGTCCCTCTCTCCCGTCTCTCTGGCCAGAGTCGACTCCTTTCCCCGGTAATACCTTTTCTCTTCATTGACTGTTCATGGAATGTCGTGGAGTGAAGATGGCGTCTGAACCTACGTGTTTTATCCTCGAAGTAATAAAATTTACTTGCTGATAAGTGCAGATTCTCTGTACCTCACTGATCGCTTTTGCAAGGGTTGATTCTTATCACAGTGGCGTTTGCCCACCAACAGGATACGTCCTCCATACAGTGTGACCATCGGGGGGGGGGGGGGCGGAGATTAATTGTACTGCCTCCGTACAGGGATCAAATTTCACGACGTATCCCTGTGATATGAAATCTAGTTCTGCTTCTGATTCAGTTGCAGTGGGGATGTGTCAGTTTGATTTAGTTGAACGTCTGTCAGAACCTCGTGAGACGATGGGCCGTACTGTGCTGTAATATTCTATGTTCTATGCACTATCTTGTGTAGCGTATCTCACTATTTAACTCCAGACGATTAATTAGTTAAAGCTCCGACGCCTTCCTTTCCAGACTACTCTCAATGCGCCTGATAATATTGTAGGATCATTTAACAATAGGCCATTAATATCAGTGACAGCCATAGGATGATATCGATAGTTTTGCTCGGAAGGGACACGGCAAGTACTATGGAATAAGGAATTGTCCTCGGTGTTCAGACTATCCTGGTCACGGAGAGTGAAGGGAAGCATCTGGACAAACAGGAACATCAGCGATAGTCATTATGGGCCAATGCGTTGTAGGTCACGTCTTACGAAACTTACAGAGCTTTACGAGGTAGTTACCAGGAATCGTGTTGTAGGCAAGGCAGTGGATGCCGTCTACAAGGTCTTCAACAAGGAACTTGCAAGATTTCACATGGGTGGATGCTTAAGATGGTTCTGTCGCTTGTCTTTCACGATGAAGTAGTAAATTGGATTCGCCATTGTCTATGTTGGGGATGCTAGACTGTGGTAATGGATGGATGTCTCTCTGATTGGAGGCCATTGACGAGAGGAGTGCCGCAGGGAGCGTTGTTGTGTCCGCTGTTATTTGTAATCTATGTCAACGATCTCGATAAAAATGTCGTTAACTGGATCTGCAAATTTGCCGATAACACCAACACTCTGGGTTTAGTCCACAGCGAGGAAAACTACCGTAGAAGGAGGCGGGATCTGGACCAGCTGGAGAGATGGGCTGAAAAATGGTCGATAGGATTTAGTCCAGGCAAATGTTAAATGTTGCAACTTGGGAGGACCAGCCAGGGTTGGTCTGACACAATGAGAAATAGGACACTGAGGAGTACGATAGAACAAACGAATCTGGGAATGCAGGTCCATAATTCAATGACAGCTGCCGCGCTGTTAGACAGGGTCGTAAAGAATAAGCTTTTCCCACATTTAACTTCCTGGCCCGAAGTACTCAGTACACAAGTTAGGATGTTATATTGATGCTGTTTAAAATTTTAATGGGGCACAATTTGGACTGTTGTGTGCGGTTGGGCTGAACTGCCTGCAGGAATGATGTAAATGTTTGAAAGAATACAGAAAAATACAACACTGTTATTGCCGGGACCAATTATATTGAATAGAAAGGAAAGATGACATATGTTAGCACTTCATTCCCGAGCGAGTGGAAGACTGAGGGGAGATTTGATCGAGGTGTACAACATTATGAAGCGTAGTGAGAGTGTAAATGCAAGCGGCCTTCCTCCACTGATGCTGGGCGAGAGTACAACTGGAGATCATAGGTGAAGAGTGAAACGTGACATATTTATGGGAAACATGAGGGGAAACTTCTTCACTCAGAGGGGTCGTCAGAGTGTAGACGGTGCTATCAACGCAAATGGTGATTGCGATTCCAACGTCAACGTTTAAGAGGTGATTGGATAAGCACATGGCTGAGAGGGAGATGGATGGACATATCCAGGTACAGGTCGATGGGAGTAGGCAGTGTAAATAATTCCGCACTGGCCTGACGGGCTGAAGACCCTGTTTCTGTGCAGTGGTTTCCTGTGGCTGTCTGACTGTATGTCTGGGTTAGAACGTTAGCGTCTCACAGCATTGATCAATCTAGAAAGTCGTTGATACTGTTCGATCCCTCTGTCCTTTCACACATTGAAGCATGGAGACTGTGCAAAATGGATGGTTATAGCATAAGAAGATTGAAAAGCCGATGTGAAATGATGATACGAGTATCACAGTACAGGTAAGGCGGTAAACACAGTAGTTCCGGGTTGGAGGTGGGTGTGACAGTGGACCCAGTACATGAACAAATCTGTTGCTTCATCTGTTGTAATGGGGATCTTTCGCCTCGATACTATACAACAGTGGGTTCACTTAATCCGAATCCTATCCTTGGTCAGAAACTGGAGGCCAGAAATACTGGAAGTCGTTGGAGGTTTCGAGTTGTGGGGACGTCATGTTTTAATTGTGTTGAATATTAACTCGTGGAGAATACGGTACCTTCTGTGTCTCTTTCTCTGAGAGTCGAAAGGGTTTAAGTGTTGTATGATTCCAATTACAGATGTTTGTTAACCATTGAACACATAAGAGCATGTCATTTTCTGCGATATTTTGAAAATGTTAATGCATTGCTGTTTTAAAATATAGCACGATGTTTGGACATTAGTGAGTTCAAATGCAAGACAAAGAGAAAGATTATGGCCATGAATGGCTTTATGTGAGTTGTGTGTTTCTTTCGTTTGTGATGGAGGGGGGTGACTAAATTAATCATTTTCTTCTCTATGCACGTGACAAAAATTTGTGACACCTTGCGAGAAGTTATTTCCAGGAACTGATGCGAAATTCGAAGGATGCATATCTTTCCGAAATTCTATGAAGTGCTGATGTATGCTACCTTCAGCTCCCCACATCTCACTCTCCCAAGTTCGTTAGAATACGCGCTGAAGCGTTTTGCTTTGGGAATTGTTTATTCTGTATTCTCCAATTGCCTGCGATGGTGTTGAAGGAAGACAATTGTGAGACCGGAATTTGCTTTGTTCGCTGTGTTATTAGTTTGGGTCGTTTTGTATATTTCATTTATTATTAATTTCAGAGGGAGACACGGATTTCACACCAGCTAAGTGGACTCAGGGTTAAATGGATCGAGGTTTGATCGTATCTACACCCGATACCAAAACACCACGATTGAGAGGTATTGGGATAAATTGTCATTCTGGAAGGCTGGTTGTTTTAATGAGCACCAGAAGCTGATCTGAACAGTTTTAAATGCTGGTTTTAAGTTGTAGGTCTCAACTGGAAAGAATTGTTTTGAGGTCATTGTAGCATTTGCCCTGTCATATGCGAATGGCAGGTCAGTTCAGATAATGTGGAGTTGTAGTCAATAGCTCGGCGATTTGTTTACATCATCAGTCCTGATTCCATAAATCATCCAGTTGCCTCTGTGTGGTCAGATTAAGTCGACTATTTCTCGGAGCACAATAACTGTAGAGTCCAATTGTTGTAAAATGTTTTAAAATTTTACAACTTTTGGAGTCTGCAGTTACCCTCCCAGTTATCCTCCTAGCGGGACGCGGCTGCCCGCTGTCTTCCAGCCAGTATTCACTCTATCTACTACATTCTGTGCCTTCTGTTAGGAAGCCAATTCTGAATCAACACAGGATTACCTAGATCCTATGTCCCTGACTCTCGATGTTAATACACCGACTATTCAGATTCCTCTGTTTGTTTTATTTTCACTTTTACAAATAATTCAATCTGGCTCATATAGGACAACATACCTCTCAAAGAGTCACGTTACCTCTCCGTCGCAAGACTACGTTTCTCCAAATACCCATAAATTCCATCTTCAGTTATCCTCTTCAATAGTTTACCCACTACTGATGAAAGACTCACAGCTCTGTAGTTCCAACGAGTATCCCTATTATCTTGCTTCAACAAATGAATAATATTTGCCAACCTCTGATCTTCTAGTTTTACTTCCTTGGCCAGGGAAAACACAAATACCCTATCCAGAATCTCAGCAATGTATTCGTTTCCCTTCCTAATTCAGATGGACTATATCCCTTCCGGCGCCGTGGAATCATCTATCATAATGTTTTCCAAGTTTCCAGCACATCCTCTTTCTCAGCGTCGGCATGTTCGAGCATATCCGCCTTTTTATGCTGTGTTCACATTCCTTAATGTATTCAGTGAGGAGCTTCACTGCCTCCTTGGACTCCAGATACAAGTTTTCCTCTTTTTCCTCTGATCTGCCCACACACTCCCCAGTCTCCTCCTGTTTTTCACAGTGCAACTCGTCAAGGACTTCTCAAGTCCCCTTCTAACTCTTCTAAGTCTATTATTAAATTATCTCCTGTCTGTATTGTGACCTTCCATAATCCTACATGATCCTTTCTCTCTAAACCTTATGTACCTTTCTTTCTTCCTCTTGACGAGTTGTTACAACTTTATTGTCACCCAGGGTTACCTTATGCGATTATCATTGCCCTGCGACAATGAGATAAGCCCTTAGTGAACCCCATGACAGTGCTCCCTAAACAATCTCCACATATTCTGCACAGATCTGGTCACCGAATTATAGGAAAGATATCAGCAAATTAGAGAGAGTACAGAGAAGATTTACTAGAATTTTAGGTGGGTTTCAGCTCCTTAGTCACAGGGGAAGATTGAAAAAGTTAGGTCTTTATTCTTTGCAGTGTATACGTTTGAGGGTGGACTTTATAGAGCTATTTAAAATAATGAGGGGGATAGATCGAGTTGACGTGGATAGGCTTTTTCCATTGATAGTAGGGGAGATTCAGAAAAAAGGAAATGAGTTGAGAGTTGGGGCAAAAGTTTAAGGGTAACACGAGGGGGAATTTCTTTACTCAGGGAGTGGTAGCTGTGTGGAAGAAGCTTCCAGTAGAAGTGGTAGAGGCAAGTTCCGTATTTTCAATTAAAGTAAAATTGGATAGGTATATGGACAGAAAAGGAATGGAGGGTTATGGGCTGAGTGCAGGTAGGTGGGACTAGGTGAGTGTAAGCTTTGGTAAGGACTAGAGGGGCCGAGATGGCCTTTTCCCGTGCTGTAATTGTTATGTGGTTATATGGTTATATCAATCGCGTATTTTCCTGAGTGCATCATTTCCTAAGTTCCTGTCAGGTAGCACTACACGTCGCAGACCCCCAGTTAAATACATTCCATGCTTCCTGGTCCTATACTTGTGCAAGGTAAATGTCGGGGAGTTCTGCCCTATCGTTCTGAAATGCTGAACCGCGGAGAGATCTGTCACCTGACCCGTTACTTTTTTTTCCCAATACAAGATCGGGTATGAGCTGTTCGCTAGCCCGCCTTTCTTCTGATAGTGACATAAATCCTTCCCAGACACAACTGAGAAATTATGCCATGACTACATATTTTACTCTGGGGAGGTGCCGAAGAATATTACGGAAGTTTCAGTTACCCATGTGAATAACATGGAAATTACCAAGTCCCGCTTCCCGATCGGTTCCTCACTGTTCCCGTTGAAGATTTTTTTGTCTGAGAGGCGGCTGTACAGAATACTACAAATGGGGTGATCACGTTTCTGTGTTCGTCTCACAGTCTATTAACAAACGAACGCTCCACGTTGTCCTCCCTTTCTGCAGGTGCGATACTATCCCTGTTTTCCCATCGCACTCCCTTTAAACTCCGTACCCGACCCTGTCTATTTTGAAACATCTGAAACCCGGAAGGTCGTGCAGCCGTCCCTGCCCTTTGACAGTCGAGTGTCTGTGATCGTTTGGAACATATTTCAAATAGTGTAACAATCACGCCAGAAGCATTGAGCGTTTGTATTGCTACCTACCTGAACTGTATGAAGCAAACAATCTTCCGGCAATTCTGCAATTTCCGGATGACCAGGAATATGATTGTTTGAATTAATGACATATTTGTCAAAACTGCTCATTGTAAAACGGCTTTATTTGAAAACTCAGCTAAATTGCCATTAGATAAGGGTGTTATCTACACAGGTGGCCATTTAATGTAAACACATACTTCATTCCATTCCTCAGGTCTTCTCTGAATTTCCTCTGTGTCAGTGTATAGATACAAGTATTGGTGCACACGCTGAGCATTTGCAGCATGTACCCAAATTGCTGTAGGATGTATACCGGGGTACTCAAATATCTGTCCTCGTAAAAATAATTTTGCACTTGCCATTTCAGGGAATGGGCTACATTGGGCATCCAAAGTAATATGAAATTAGCTGATATAGAAAGCAGCAAAATCATCGATTTTCTGCGTTTTTCCACCTCGGCATCTTTCTGATTGTCGCTGCTGTCCCGAAGCCCTCTGCGGACTCTATTTGCCACAACGATATGCCTTACGGTTAACCCGTTAAACACCAGGATTAATCCGATTGGTAGTAATGGTGTTAAAATGCTGTCCACTAATTGGTATCCTCTCCACACGGGTAAAGTGGCGTATTCATATGTGCCGGTGCACCGCCACGGCGTGTTGTCAATGATGACGTAAGGCTCAATGGCAAAGTAAAACGGGACACTTCTCCCGAAGCTCACTATAATCACGGTCACGATAACCACCGTTGCTGTTCTCTCGGTGCAGTATCGCTCCCGCAGCTTTTGGCAACATATTGCGATGAAACGATCACAGGTAAAACTGACCGTAAACCAAACAGAACAGTCCGTCGTTACCTGGACAAATACAAGTGTCAGAGCGCATACAGGAGTGATGAGCAGGGATCTGGAATAAAGGTAGATATTGTTGGTCTGTTCCACTAAACCAAAAACGATAATCACCATCAGATCTGCTGTTGCCATTCCAACCAGGTAACGGCTGATACATTTGGATAGTCCGCATTTTCCCCGAGATAGGATCAAAATCGCCATTAAATTAACTGCAACAAATTGGGAAAAAATCGAAAAATAATTTGAATAAATGTAGATATTCCGCTAAAGCAACAACGACAACCACCATCAGATCCCTTGAGGCCATTCCAGCCAGGTAACGGTAAATTAACCTCACAGTCGCCGGTAAATCAACCTAAGAAATTGTAAAGCAGAATAGATATATGGTCAACAGCAACTCTCTGAATGCATCCATGGATATGGTCTGTTTAGAAGTGGAAAGCGGGAATCCAATGTGTGCGGTCTCGGTCGCTGCACTCCGGCTGGAGGACAATGACGGATGTGAGTGTCAGTAGATTGGCGACCTTCCCACAGTTTAGAGCGAGGCATCCGAGTTCAACGACTCACGGACCGGTGAATGGAAGATTGTAAACAAAACCATTCCCATTATTAGGGGAGAAACATTTGAAGGGATTGTTTGCAACGGTGAGAAAGTGGAATCAAAAGATACAAAGCACAATTTCTCATTTACACATTGTATGAACAGACCTACGTGTAGAAAATAGACTGGACCGTCATTTAAATAATCTGCCATGCTGTTATAAGGTCGAAGTGTCTGCACTGATAGAGACTCCGACCTAGAAAAGCAGAGACCAGCATCACTTCAGGAAGGCTCGCATCAATTCAGAAATTGACAAAAATAATTCACGACTATCAAAGTACGAAAATGAAACTAAAACAATCAGATGCCTGAATCCTCCATTCCGGAAACACATTTCAGCCGATGGTAGCATCTGTGCTCAGTAACAGTGCGGATACCGCAGCAGAGTAACGACGGCACCGTACATAAAGTAACAAGCTCCGGCATCTTACCGGGGACACCAACCGCTACAATTGTGGGATAGAAAACGGCCGCGATGTGGTAAATCGTCGAATATCCCATATTCCGTCAGAAGCAGCGTTCAGTTGTACGGAGCGTTTCAGCTGCTCAGATGGACTGGTGATCGGTTTAGCAGACTTTTATTGAGGAGAAAGCAATTCCACTGAGGCAATTAGTGTGGCTATCACGTCAGGGACATTAGTGACAACCAAATGCACAAATACTTACTTCAAACGATTTAATCTCACTGTCATTAATCTGATACCCCAAGTGATATTGCAATCTATTTACGTTCAAACAAAATACAATGTGAATCGTCCATGTAATTTTCCATGATACCTGGGTTTAGGTGTTTAAATAGCGTATTTGCTAGATCTGTGTTGCTTTTAACATTTGACGAAGCACATTCGCTTCCGAAATTAAGCGAAGGTGATTGTTTTGATATGAAAGATAGAGAAAACTTCTTTATTAAAGGGGAACTTTCGTTCATCGTTTCGTTTGTTCGTTCCAGTCATTCTGGACTGTTTCAGTGATGGAAATCACAGTGACAGCTGACATATGTTACAATTAAATACACTGCAGCTATATTCCTCCAAACACTTTAAAAGATCCACAGCGATATTCCCCAGAGACCTGTGATCAAAAAGGGAGCATGTCTTCGGGAAATTAGCGAGCGCTTTGGATAGTGTATTTCAGCGCACACAATGTCCGTTTGGCAGGAACCTGACCTCTGCCACTGAATGACCTTACCACTCCATACCCGTGACGTGCGATGCATTCTATTTAGCTTTACAAATATTCTCAAATCTGCCACAATTCTACCAGTCTTTCCCATCCATTCGCTCTTTGAACAAAAGTAGCTACTGAAATCTGTGAACCATCCGCACTTTCCCAGGCTGTTCTGTTATTTGCCACGAAGTTGTATTTTTTATTGCCTTTCTAGCGTCACCATGAGTATGGGCAGAACAGCGGATGTGTTCAAGTTCATCTTTCAATCACACTTCCTTCTGCTCCTGCAGTGAACCGCTTCGTGACGATTGTGGTTCTCGTACCGATGAGCGGGCCTCGGCTTATTGTAGAGAGTCTCATCACTCTGTTTCCATTGTGGAACTCACACTAATGTGCGGCCCTCGGTTAACTCGATAACGTATCACCTCCGCCTTCAAATTCATCTTTCCAACGTGAATCACTCCGTAACTTTCCGCTTTGAACACCTGTAACTTCTCAGCGCTGGTCTGCGTCCTGTCACTGTCCTGTTGTAATCGGTACTATCCATAATTCCGCCATCCTCCACATAATCGCAAATACAATAAATCACCCTTCCTCCTCCTCATCCAACTCGTTCATAAAATCCGAGGCTCTCAACTGATTTCTGCAGCACGCCGTTGGTCACCGAATTCCAGGGAGAAAACACTCCATCCACAACTATCCTCTGCCTTCTGTGGGCGCCATTTCTGAATCCACCAGCCAACTATCCCTGGATACCAAACCTTATTTTGGCTAGCATTGTCTTTAAAGTCCCGCTCATCCATTCAGTAATTGCACTCTGTTGTGTTCGATAAGGGACACCAACCTGTGTTTTACATTTGTATCACATCTGCTGAGTAGCCAGGACATGAATGATTCTAGAGCTTTGCAATCCCCAAAGGGTGGAAATTCCGTCCAAAATAATCCTGGCTGTAAAGTCGGCCGTTTTCATCATCTTGTTGGGAAAGCCTCTCTCCACTTGGTGATCGCATCCACCATCTCGAGGATATAGTTGATTCCTCCAGGGCATGGGGGTGAAAATCTAACTAAATAATCCTACAAATTAACATATGGACCTTCTACGGAGCAGGTCTTAAAACTGCTTCTATTGCCGATTTATCTGGGTTATCACTGTTCACAAATCAAACAATTCTTTCAATAATGTACATCTCCTCGCAGTTTTGGGCACAAACACAGATTCTTCAACTGTTCCATAGCTCTATCTGCTCCTTGATGCCAACAAATGTCACGGTGTAAGTACATCATCTGATTTCTTTCACAATGTCTCACCTCAAATTTACCACAATCAAGTATAATCCAAATCCGTGCCTGTATCCAAGGATATTTCCAATAATCTTCAGAGTCCTCTCCTGTTTGTACCTTTGCTAACTCCTGGTACTGTTGCTGGGTCACGACTAAGTCTACAACTGTACAGTTTGCTGGTTTTTCTGTCATTCCTACCTCTATATCTAGATTCCATTTCACCATCCAACTTGATTCTAGTTTGGCTAACTCATTAGCCCTCCTACTCCCTTCCGGGGATGTCTCTAAGTGAGCCTCCACCTTTTTAATCCATCAGTGTTTTCTCTTGACTTCTCAAATATTTACTTCATCAAGGGAACTGTTGACAAAGGTTTGCCTTCGATTGGGATATAACCTCTAGATTCCCATAACGTTAAATATTCAGTAAAAGCAAATGAGCATCTGTGAATGAATGGAGATGGATCATGCACTGACATCAGAGTTTAGTCTCATTCGGTATGTTGTTCAGCGCAGGAGTAGTGAGTCAAAGAGCTTGTTCCTGTTCGCTGCTGTTCCATGATCCAAACATGTCCAGGTGATGTGTTCACATTTTAATGTCAGTCTATTCATCATCTGCTGTTCATTCACCTACATTCATCTGGTTCTTCTGCACTGACGGGGGTAACATAGGGCACGGTGTCATGCAACACCGGAACAAGCTCTC
>NW_026779726.1:0-76594 GCF_030144855.1 Hypanus sabinus
TTTTGTGTGTGTTACTCTGTCCATAGACACTGTCTGACCTGCTGAGTTCCTCCAGCATTTTGTGTGTGTTACTCTGACCATAGACACTGTCTGACCTGCTGAGTTCCTCCAGCATTTTGTGTGTGTTACTCTGTCCATAGACACTGTCTGACCTGCTGAGTTCCTCCAGCATTTTGTGTGTGTTACTCTGTCCAGAGACACTGTCTGACCTGCTGAGTTTCCTCTGGCATTTAGTGTGTGTTACTCTGTCCATAGACACTGTCTGACCTGCTGAGTTCCTCAAGCATTTTGTGTGTGTTACTCTGATCATAGACACTCTCTGAGATGCTGAGTTCCTCCCAGCATTTTGTGTGTGTTACTCTGACCATAGACACTGTCTGACCTGCTGAGTTCCTCCAGCATTTTGTGTGTGTTACGCTGTTCATAGACACTGTCTGACCTGCTGAGTTCCTCCAGCATTTTGTGTGTGTTACTCTGACCATAGACACTGTCTGACCTGCTGAGTTCCTCCGGCATTTTGTGTGTGTTACTCTGATCATAGACACTGTCTGACCTGCTGAGATCCTCCAGCATTTTGTGTGTGTTACTCTGATCATAGACACTGTCTGACCTGCTGATTCCTCCAGCATTTTGTGTGTGTTACTCTGACCATAGACACTGTCTGACCTGCTGAGTTCCTCCAGCATTTTGTGAGTTTTACTCTGTCCATAGACACTGTCTGACCTGCTGAGTTCCTCCAGCATTTTGTGTGAGTTACTCTGTCCATAGGCACTGTCTGACCTGCTGAGTTCCTCCAGCATTTTGTGTGTGTTACTCTGTCCATAGACACTGACCTGCTGAGTTCCTCCAGCATTTTGTGTTTGTTACTCTGTCCATAGACACTGTCAGACTGCTGAGTTCCTCCCGGCATTTTGTGTGTCTTACTCTGCCCATAGGCATGTCTGACCTGCTGAGTTCCTCCAGCATTTTGTGTGTGTTACTCTGTCCATAGGCACTGTCTGACCTGCTGAGTTCCTCCAGCATTTTGTGTGTGTTACTCTATCCATAGACACTGACCTGCTGAGTTCCTCCAGCATTTTGTGTGTGTTACTCTGTCCATAGACACTATCTGAGCTGCTGAGTTACTCCAGCATTTTGTGTGTGTTACTCTGTCCATAGACACTGTCTGACCTGCTGAGTTCTCCAGCATTTTGTGTGTGTTACTCTGACCATAGACACTGTCTGACCTGCTGAGTTCCTCCAGCATTTTGTGTGTGTTACTCTGTCCATGGACACTGTCTGACCTGCTGAGTTCCTCCAGCATTTTGTGTGTGTTACGCTGTTCATAGACACTGTCTGACCTGCTGAGTTCCTCCAGCATTTTGTGTGTGTTACTCTGTCCATAGACACTGTCTGACCTGCTGAGTTCCTCCAGCATTTTGTGTGAGTTACTCTGTCCATAGACACTGTCTGACCTGCTGAGTTCCTCCAGCATTTTGTGTGTTACTCTGTCCATAGACACTGTCTGACCTGCTGAGTTCCTCCAGCATTTTGTGTGTGTTACTCTGTCCATAGACACTGTCTGACCTGCTGAGTTCCTCCAGCATTTTGTGTGTGTTACTCTGACCATAGACACTGTCTGACCTGCTGAGTTCCTCCAGCATTTTGTGTGTGTTACTCTGTCCATAGACACTGACTGACCTGCTGAGTTCCTCCAGCATTTTGTGTGTGTTACTCTGACCATAGACACTGTCTGACCTGCTGAGTTCCTCCTGCATTTTGTGTGTGTTACTCTGATCATAGACACTGTCTGACCCTGCTGAGATCCTCCAGCATTTTGTGTGTGTTACTCTGATCATAGACACTGTCTGACCTGCTGAGTTCCTCCAGCATTTTGTGTGTGTACTCTGATCATAGACACTGTCTGACCTGCTGAGTTCCTCCGGCATTTTGTGTGTGTTACTCTGACCATAGACACTGTCTGACCTGCTGAGTTCCTCAGCATTTTGTGAGTTTTACTCTGTCCATAGACACTGTCTGACCTGCTGAGTTCCTCCAGCATTTTGTTGTGAGTTACT
This sequence comes from Hypanus sabinus, assembly GCF_030144855.1. NCBI lineage: Eukaryota > Metazoa > Chordata > Chondrichthyes > Myliobatiformes > Dasyatidae > Hypanus > Hypanus sabinus. The sequence goes on from NW_026779726.1 coordinate 2,058, forward strand.
CTGTCCATAGGCACTGTCTGACCTGCTGAGTTCCTCCAGCATTTTGTGTGTGTTACTCTGTCCATAGACACTGACCTGCTGAGTTCCTCCAGCATTTTGTGTGTGTTACTCTGTCCATAGACACTGTCAGACCTGCTGAGTTCCTCCAGCATTTTGTGTGTCTTACTCTGCCCATAGGCACTGTCTGACCTGCTGAGTTCCTCCAGCATTTTGTGTGTGTTACTCTGTCCATAGGCACTGTCTGACCTGCTGAGTTCCTCCAGCATTTTGTGTGTGTTACTCTATCCATAGACACTGACCTGCTGAGTTCCTCCAGCATTTTGTGTGTGTTACTCTGTCCATAGACACTATCTGAGCTGCTGAGTTCCTCCAGCATTTGTGTGTGTTACTCTGTCCATAGACACTCTCTGACCTGCTGAGTTCCTCCAGCATTTTGTGTGTGTTACTCTGACCATAGACACTGTCTGACCTGCTGAGTTCCTCCAGCATTTTGTGTGTGTTACTCTGTCCATGGACACTGTCTGACCTGCTGAGTTCCTCCAGCATTTTGTGTGTGTTACTCTGTTCATAGACACTGCCTGACCTGCTTGTATTCCTCCAGAATTTTGTGTGTGTTACTCTGTCCATAGACACTGTCAGACCTGCTGAGTTCCTCCAGCATTTTGTGTGTGTTACTCTGTCCATTGACACTGTCTGACCTGCCGTGTTCCTCCACCATTTTGTGCGTGTTACTCTGTCCATCAGCACTGTCTGACCTGCTGAGTTCCTCCAGCATTCTGTGTCTGTTACTCTGTCCGTAGACACTGTCTGACCTGCTGAGTTCCTCCAGCATTTTGTGTGTGTTACTCTGTCCATAGACACTGTCTGACCTGCTGAGTTCCTCCAGCATTTTGTGTGTGTTACTCTGACCATAGACACTGTCTGACCTGCTGAGTTCCTCCAGCATTTTGTGTGTGTTACTCTGACCATAGACTCTGACCTGCTGATTTCCTCCAGCATTTTGTGTGAGTTACTCTGTCCATAGGCACTGTCTGACCTGCTGAGTTCCTCCAGCATTTTGTGCGTGTTACTCTGTCCATAGACACTGACCTGCTGAGTTCCTCCAGCATTTTGTGTGTGTTACTCTGTCCATAGACACTGTCAGACCTCCTGAGTTCCTCCAGCATTTTGTGTGTCTTACTCTGCCCATAGGCAATGTCTGACCTGCTGAGTTCCTCCAGCATTTTGTGTGTGTTACTCTGTCCATAGGCACTGTCTGACCTGCTGAGTTCCTCCAGCATTTTGTGTATGTTACTCTATCCATAGACACTGTCTGACCTGCTGAGTTCCTCCAGCATTTTGTGTGTGTTACTCTGACCATAGACACTGTCTGACCTGCTGAGTTCCTCCAGCATTTTGTGTGTGTTACTCTGTCCATGGACACTGTCTGACCTGCTGAGTTCCTCCAGCATTTTGTGTGTGTTACTCTGTTCATAGACACTGCCTGACCTGCTGTATTCCTCCAGAATTTTGTGTGTGTTACTCTGTCCATAGACACTGTCAGACCTGCTGAGTTCCTCCAGCATTTTGTGTGTGTTACTCTGTCCATTGACACTGTCTGACCTGCTGTGTTCCTCCAGCATTTTGTGCGTGTTACTCTGTCCATCAGCACTGTCTGACCTGCTGAGTTCCTCCAGCATTTTGTGTGTGTTACTCTGTCCATAGACACTGTCTGACCTGCTGAGTTCCTCCAGCATTGTGTGTGTGTTACTCTGTTCATAGACACTGTCTGACCTGCTGAGTTCCTCCAGCATTTTGTGTGTGTTACTCTGTCCATAGACACTGTCTGACCTGCTGAGTTTCTCCAGCATTTTGTTGTGAGTTACTCTGTCCATAGACACTGTCTGACCTGCTGAGTTCCTCCAGCATTTTGTGTGTTACTCTGTCCATAGACACTGTCTGACCTGCTGAGTTCCTCCAGCATTTTGTGTGTGTTACTCTGTCCATAGACACTGTCTGACCTGCTGAGTTCCTCCAGCATTTTGTGTGTGTTACTCTGTCCATAGACACTGTCTGACCTGCTGAGTTCCTCCAGCATTTTGTGTGAGTTACTCTGTCCATGGACACTGTCTGATCTGCTGAGTTCCTCCAGCATTTTGTGTGTGTTACTCTGTCCATAGACACTGTCTGACCTGCTGAGTTCCTCCAGCATTTTGTGTGTGTTACTCTGACCATAGACACTGTCTGACCTGCTGAGTTCCTCCAGCATTTTGTGTGTGTTACTCTGTCCATAGACACTATCTGAGCTGCTGAGTTCCTCCAGCATTTTGTGTGTGTTACTCTGTCCATCAGCACTGCTGTCTGACCTGCTGAGTTCCTCCAGCATTTTGTGTGTGTTACTCTGTCCATAGACACTATCTGAGCTGCTGAGTTCCTCCAGCATTTTGTGTGTGTTACTCTGTCCATAGACACTGTCTGACCTGCTGAGTTCCTCCAGCATTTTGTGTGTGTTACTCTGACCATAGACACTGTCTGACCTGCTGAGATCCTCCAGCATTTTGTGTGTGTTACTCTGTCCATGGACACTGTCTGACCTGCTGAGTTCCTCCAGCATTTTGTGTGTGTTACTCTGTTCATAGACACTGCCTGACCTGCTGTATTCCTCCAGAATTTTGTGTGTGTTACTCTGTCCATAGACACTGTCAGACCTGCTGAGTTCCTCCAGCATTTTGTGTGTGTTACTCTGTCCATTGACACTGTCTGACCTGCTGTGTTCCTCCACCATTTTGTGCGTGTTACTCTGTCCATCAGCACTGTCTGACCTGCTGAGTTCCTCCAGCATTTTGTGTGTGTTACTGTGTTCATAGACACTGCCTGACCTGCTGTATTCCTCCAGAATTTTGTGTGTGTTACTCTGTCCATAGACACTGTCAGACCTACTGAGTTCCTCCAGCATTTTGTGTGTGTTACTCTGTCCATAGACACTGTCTGACCTGCTGAGTTCCTCCAGCATTGTGTGTGTGTTACTCTGTCCGTAGACACTGTCTGACCTGCTGAGTTCCTCCAGCATTTTGTGTGTGTTACTCTGTTCATAGACACTGTCTGACCTGCTGAGTTCCTCCAGCATTTTGTGTGTGTTACTCTGTCCATAGACACTGTCTGACCTGCTGAGTTCCTGCAGCATTTTGTGTGAGTTACTCTGTCCATAGACACTGTCTGACCTGCTGAGTTCCTCCAGCATTTTGTGTGTTACTCTGTCCATAGACACTGTCTGACCTGCTGAGTTCCTCCAGCATTTTGTGTGTGTTACTCTGTCCATAGACACTGTCTGACCTGCTGAGTTCCTCCAGCATTTTGTGTGTGTTACTCTGTCCATAGACACTGTCTGACCTGCTGAGTTCCTCCAGCATTTTGTGTGAGTTACTCTGTCCATGGACACTGTCTGATCTGCTGAGTTCCTCCAGCATTTTGTGTGTGTTACTCTGTCCATAGACACTGTCTGACCTGCTGAGTTCCTCCAGCATTTTGTGTGTGTTACTCTGTCCATGGACACTGTCTGATCTGCTGAGATCCTCCAGCATTTTGTGTGTGTTACTCTGTCCATAGACACTGTCTGACCTGCTGAGTTCCTCCAGCATTTTGTGTGTGTTACTCTGACCATAGACACTGTCTGACCTGCTGAGTTCCTCCAGCATTTTGTGTGTGTTACTCTGTCCATAGACACTGTCTGACCTGCTGAGTTCCTCCAGCATTTTGTGTGTGTTACTCTGTCCAGAGACACTGTCTGACCTGCTGAGTTCCTCTGGCATTTAGTGTGTGTTACTCTGTCCATAGACACTGTCTGACCTGCTGAGTTCCTCAAGCATTTTGTGTGTGTTACTCTGATCATAGACACTCTCTGAGATGCTGAGTTCCTCCAGCATTTTGTGTGTGTTACTCTGACCATAGACACTGTCTGACCTGCTGAGTTCCTCCAGCATTTTGTGTGTGTTACGCTGTTCATAGACACTGTCTGACCTGCTGAGTTCCTCCAGCATTTTGTGTGTGTTACTCTGACCATAGACACTGTCTGACCTGCTGAGTTCCTCCGGCATTTTGTGTGTGTTACTCTGATCATAGACACTGTCTGACCTGCTGAGATCCTCCAGCATTTTGTGTGTGTTACTCTGATCATAGACACTGTCTGACCTGCTGAGTTCCTCCAGCATTTTGTGTGTGTTACTCTGACCATAGACACTGTCTGACCTGCTGAGTTCCTCCAGCATTTTGTGAGTTTTACTCTGTCCATAGACACTGTCTGACCTGCTGAGTTCCTCCAGCATTTTGTGTGAGTTACTCTGTCCATAGGCACTGTCTGACCTGCTGAGTTCCTCCAGCATTTTGTGTGTGTTACTCTGTCCATAGACACTGACCTGCTGAGTTCCTCCAGCATTTTGTGTTTGTTACTCTGTCCATAGACACTGTCAGACCTGCTGAGTTCCTCCAGCATTTTGTGTGTCTTACTCTGCCCATAGGCACTGTCTGACCTGCTGAGTTCCTCCAGCATTTTGTGTGTGTTACTCTGTCCATAGGCACTGTCTGACCTGCTGAGTTCCTCCAGCACTTTGTGTGTGTTACTCTATCCATAGACACTGACCTGCTGAGTTCCTCCAGCATTTTGTGTGTGTTACTCTGTCCATAGACACTATCTGAGCTGCTGAGTTACTCCAGCATTTTGTGTGTGTTACTCTGTCCATAGACACTGTCTGACCTGCTGAGTTCCTCCAGCATTTTGTGTGTGTTACTCTGACCATAGACACTGTCTGACCTGCTGAGTTCCTCCAGCATTTTGTGTGTGTTACTCTGTCCATGGACACTGTCTGACCTGCTGAGTTCCTCCAGCATTTTGTGTGTGTTACGCTGTTCATAGACACTGTCTGACCTGCTGAGTTCCTCCAGCATTTTGTGTGTGTTACTCTGTCCATAGACACTGTCTGACCTGCTGAGTTCCTCCAGCATTTTGTGTGAGTTACTCTGTCCATAGACACTGTCTGACCTGCTGAGTTCCTCCAGCATTTTGTGTGTTACTCTGTCCATAGACACTGTCTGACCTGCTGAGTTCCTCCAGCATTTTTGTGTGTGTTACTCTGTCCATAGACACTGTCTGACCTGCTGAGTTCCTCCAGCATTTTGTGTGTGTTACTCTGACCATAGACACTGTCTGACCTGCTGAGTTCCTCCAGCATTTTGTGTGTGTTACTCTGTCCATAGACACTGACTGACCTGCTGAGTTCCTCCAGCATTTTGTGTGTGTTACTCTGACCATAGACACTGTCTGACCTGCTGAGTTCCTCCGGCATTTTGTGTGTGTTACTCTGATCATAGACACTGTCTGACCTGCTGAGATCCTCCAGCATTTTGTGTGTGTTACTCTGATCATAGACACTGTCTGACCTGCTGAGTTCCTCCAGCATTTTGTGTGTGTTACTCTGATCATAGACACTGTCTGACCTGCTGAGTTCCTCCGGCATTTTGTGTGTGTTACTCTGACCATAGACACTGTCTGACCTGCTGAGTTCCTCCAGCATTTTGTGAGTTTTACTCTGTCCATAGACACTGTCTGACCTGCTGAGTTCCTCCAGCATTTTGTGTGAGTTACTCTGTCCATAGGCACTGTCTGACCTGCTGAGTTCCTCCAGCATTTTGTGTGTGTTACTCTGTCCATAGACACTGACCTGCTGAGTTCCTCCAGCATTTTGTGTGTGTTACTCTGTCCATAGACACTGTCAGACCTGCTGAGTTCCTCCAGCATTTTGTGTGTCTTACTCTGCCCATAGGCACTGTCTGACCTGCTGAGTTCCTCCAGCATTTTGTGTGTGTTACTCTGTCCATAGGCACTGTCTGACCTGCTGAGTTCCACCAGCATTTTGTGTGTGTTACTCTATCCATAGACACTGACCTGCTGAGTTCCTCCAGCATTTTGTGTGTGTTACTCTGTCCATAGACACTATCTGAGCTGCTGAGTTCCTCCAGCATTTTGTGTGTGTTACTCTGTCCATAGACACTCTCTGACCTGCTGAGTTCCTCCAGCATTTTGTGTGTGTTACTCTGACCATAGACACTGTCTGACCTGCTGAGTTCCTCCAGCATTTTGTGTGTGTTACTCTGTCCATGGACACTGTCTGACCTGCTGAGTTCCTCCAGCATTTTGTGTGTGTTACTCTGTTCATAGACACTGCCTGACCTGCTGTATTCCTCCAGAATTTTGTGTGTGTTACTCTGTCCATAGACACTGTCAGACCTGCTGAGTTCCACCAGCATTTTGTGTGTGTTACTCTGTCCATAGACACTGTCAGACCTGCTGAGTTCCACCAGCATTTTGTGTGCGTTACTCTGACCATTGACACTGTCTGACCTGCTGTGTTCCTCCACCATTTTGTGCGTGTTACTCTGTCCATAGACACTGTCTGACCTGCTGAGTTCCTCCAGCATTGTGTGTGTGTTACTCTGTCCGTAGACACTGTCTGACCTGCTGAGTTCCTCCAGCATTTTGTGTGTGTTACTCTGTCCATAGACACTGTCTGACCTGCTGAGTTCCTCCAGCATTTTGTGTGTGTTACTCTGACCATAGACACTGTCTGACCTGCTGAGTTCCTCCAGCATTTTGTGTGTGTTACTCTGACCATAGACACTGTCTGACCTGCTGAGTTCCTCCGGCATTTTGTGTGTGTTACTCTGACCATAGACACTGTCTGACCTGCTGAGTTCCTCCAGCATTTTGTGTGTGTTACTCTGACCATAGACACTGTCTGACCTGCTGAGTTCCTCCAGCATTTTGTGTGTGTTACTCTGTTCATAGACACTGTCTGACCTGCTGAGTTCCTCCAGCATTTTGTGTGTCTTACTCTGCCCATAGGCACTGTCTGACCTGCTGAGTTCCTCCAGCATTTTGTGTGTGTTACTCTGTCCATAGGCACTGTCTGACCTGCTGATTTCCTCCAGCATTTTGTGTGTGTTACTCTATCCATAGACACTGACCTGCTGAGTTCCTCCAGCATTTTGTGTGTGTTACTCTGTCCATAGACACTATCTGAGCTGCTGAGTTCCTCCAGCATTTTGTGTGTGTTACTCTGTCCATAGACACTGTCTGACCTGCTGAGTTCCTCCAGCATTTTGTGTGTGTTACTCTGACCATAGACACGGTCTGACCAGCTGAGTTCCTCCAGCATTTTGAGTGTGTTACTCTGTCCATGGACACTGTCTGACCTGCTGAGTTCCTCCAGCATTTTGAGTGTGTTACTCTGTCCATGGACACTGTCTGACCTGCTGAGTTCCTCCAGCATTTTGTGTGTGTTACTCTGTTCATAGACACTGCCTGACCTGCTGTATTCCTCCAGAATTTTGTGTGTGTTACTCTGTCCATAGACACTGTCAGACCTGCTGAATTCCTCCAGCATTTTGTGTGTGTTACTCTGTCCTTTGACAGTGTCTGACCTGCTGTGTTCCTCCACCATTTTGTGCGTGTTACTCTGTCCATCAGCACTGTCTGACCTGCTGAGTTCCACCAGCATTTTGTGTGTGTTACTCTGTCCATAGACACTGTCTGACCTGCTGAGTTCCTCCAGCATTTTGTGTGTGTTACTCTGTCCATAGACACTGTCTGACCTGCTGAGTTCCTCCAGCATTGTGTGTGTGTTACTCTGTTCGTAGACACTGTCTGACCTGCTGAGTTCCTCCAGCATTTTGTGTGTGTTACTCTGTCCATAGACACTGTCTGACCTGCTGAGTTCCTCCAGCATTTTGTGTGTGTTACTCTGACCATAGACACTGTCTGACCTGCTGAGTTCCTCCAGCATTTTGTGTGTGTTACTCTGTCCATAGACACTGTCTGACCTGCTGAGTTCCTCCGGCATTTTGTGTGTGTTACTCTGACCATAGACACTGTCTGACCTGCTGAGTTCCTCCAGCATTTTGTGTGTGTTACTCTGACCATAGACACTGTCTGGCCTGCTGAGTTCCTCCAGCATTTTGTGTGTGTTACTCTGTTCATAGACACTGTCTGACCTGCTGAGTTCCTCCAGCATTTTGTCTGTGTTACTCTGTCCATAGACACTGTCTGACCTGCTGAGTTCCTCCAGCATTTTGTGTGAGTTACTCTGTCCATAGACACTGTCTGACCTGCTGAGTTCCTCCAGCATTTTGTGTGTTACTCTGTCCATAGACACTGTCTGACCTGCTGAGTTCCTCCAGCATTTTGTGTGTGTTACTCTGTCCATAGACACTGTCTGACCTGCTGAGTTCCTCCACTATTTTGTGTGAGTTACTCTGTCCATGGACACTGTCTGATCTGCTGAGTTCCTCCAGCATTTTGTGTGTGTTACTCTGTCCATAGACACTGTCTGACCTGCTGAGTTCCTCCAGCATTTTGTGTGTGTTACTCTGTCCATGGACACTGTCTGATCTGCTGAGTTCCTCCAGCATTTTGTGTGTGTTACTCTGTCCATAGACACTGTCTGACCTGCTGAGTTCCTCCAGCATTTTGTGTGTGTTACTCTGACCATAGACACTGTCTGACCTGCTGAGTTCCTCCAGCATTTTGTGTGTGTTACTCTGTCCATAGACACTGTCTGACCTGCTGAGTTCCTCTGGCATTTTGTGTGTGTTACTCTGATCATAGACACTCTCTGAGCTGCTGAGTTCCTCCAGCATTTTGTGTGTGTTACTCTGACCATAGACACTGTCTGACCTGCTGAGTTCCTCCAGCATTTTGTGTGTGTTACGCTGTTCATAGACACTGTCTGACCTGCTGAGTTCCTCCAGCATTTTGTGTGTGTTACTCTGTCCATAGACACTGTCTGACCTGCTGAGTTCCTCCAGCATTTTGTGTGAGTTACTCTGTCCATAGACACTGTCAGACCTGCTGAATTCCTCCAGCATTTTGTGTGTGTTACTCTGTCCTTTGACACTGTCTGACCTGCTGTGTTCCTCCACCATTTTGTGCGTATTACTCTGTCCATCAGCACTGTCTGACCTGCTGAGTTCCACCAGCATTTTGTGTGTGTTACTCTGTCCATAGACACTGTCTGACCTGCTGAGTTCCTCCAGCATTTTGTGTGTGTTACTCTGTCCATAGACACTGTCTGACCTGCTGAGTTCCTCCAGCATTGTGTGTGTGTTACTCTGTTCGTAGACACTGTCTGACCTGCTGAGTTCCTCCAGCATTTTGTGTGTGTTACTCTGTCCATAGACACTGTCTGACCTGCTGAGTTCCTCCAGCATTTTGTGTGTGTTACTCTGACCATAGACACTGTCTGACCTGCTGAGTTCCTCCAGCATTTTGTGTGTGTTACTCTGTCCATAGACACTGTCTGACCTGCTGAGTTCCTCCGGCATTTTGTGTGTGTTACTCTGACCATAGACACTGTCTGACCTGCTGAGTTCCTCCAGCATTTTGTGTGTGTTACTCTGACCATAGACACTGTCTGGCCTGCTGAGTTCCTCCAGCATTTTGTGTGTGTTACTCTGTTCATAGACACTGTCTGACCTGCTGAGTTCCTCCAGCATTTTGTCTGTGTTACTCTGTCCATAGACACTGTCTGACCTGCTGAGTTCCTCCAGCATTTTGTGTGAGTTACTCTGTCCATAGACACTGTCTGACCTGCTGAGTTCCTCCAGCATTTTGTGTGTTACTCTGTCCATAGACACTGTCTGACCTGCTGAGTTCCTCCAGCATTTTGTGTGTGTTACTCTGTCCATAGACACTGTCTGACCTGCTGAGTTCCTCCACTATTTTGTGTGAGTTACTCTGTCCATGGACACTGTCTAATCTGCTGAGTTCCTCCAGCATTTTGTGTGTGTTACTCTGTCCATAGACACTGTCTGACCTGCTGAGTTCCTCCAGCATTTTGTGTGTGTTACTCTGTCCATGGACACTGTCTGATCTGCTGAGTTCCTCCAGCATTTTGTGTGTGTTACTCTGTCCATAGACACTGTCTGACCTGCTGAGTTCCTCCAGCATTTTGTGTGTGTTACTCTGACCATAGACACTGTCTGACCTGCTGAGTTCCTCCAGCATTTTGTGTGTGTTACTCTGTCCATAGACACTGTCTGACCTGCTGAGTTCCTCTGGCATTTTGTGTGTGTTACTCTGATCATAGACACTCTCTGAGCTGCTGAGTTCCTCCAGCATTTTGTGTGTGTTACTCTGACCATAGACACTGTCTGACCTGCTGAGTTCCTCCAGCATTTTGTGTGTGTTACGCTGTTCATAGACACTGTCTGACCTGCTGAGTTCCTCCAGCATTTTGTGTGTGTTACTCTGTCCATAGACACTGTCTGACCTGCTGAGTTCCTCCAGCATTGTGTGTGTGTTACTCTGTTCGTAGACACTGTCTGACCTGCTGAGTTCCTCCAGCATTTTGTGTGTGTTACTCTGTCCATAGACACTGTCTGACCTGCTGAGTTCCTCCAGCATTTTGTGTGTGTTACTCTGACCATAGACACTGTCTGACCTGCTGAGTTCCTCCAGCATTTTGTGTGTGTTACTCTGTCCATAGACACTGTCTGACCTGCTGAGTTCCTCCGGCATTTTGTGTGTGTTACTCTGACCATAGACACTGTCTGACCTGCTGAGTTCCTCCAGCATTTTGTGTGTGTTACTCTGACCATAGACACTGTCTGGCCTGCTGAGTTCCTCCAGCATTTTGTGTGTGTTACTCTGTTCATAGACACTGTCTGACCTGCTGAGTTCCTCCAGCATTTTGTCTGTGTTACTCTGTCCATAGACACTGTCTGACCTGCTGAGTTCCTCCAGCATTTTGTGTGAGTTACTCTGTCCATAGACACTGTCTGACCTGCTGAGTTCCTCCAGCATTTTGTGTGTTACTCTGTCCATAGACACTGTCTGACCTGCTGAGTTCCTCCAACATTTTGTGTGTGTTACTCTGTCCATAGACACTGTCTGACCTGCTGAGTTCCTCCACTATTTTGTGTGAGTTACTCTGTCCATGGACACTGTCTGATCTGCTGAGTTCCTCCAGCATTTTGTGTGTGTTACTCTGTCCATAGACACTGTCTGACCTGCTGAGTTCCTCCAGCATTTTGTGTGTGTTACTCTGTCCATGGACACTGTCTGATCTGCTGAGTTCCTCCAGCATTTTGTGTGTGTTACTCTGTCCATAGACACTGTCTGACCTGCTGAGTTCCTCCAGCATTTTGTGTGTGTTACTCTGACCATAGACACTGTCTGACCTGCTGAGTTCCTCCAGCATTTTGTGTGTGTTACTCTGTCCATAGACACTGTCTGACCTGCTGAGTTCCTCTGGCATTTTGTGTGTGTTACTCTGATCATAGACACTCTCTGAGCTGCTGAGTTCCTCCAGCATTTTGTGTGTGTTACTCTGACCATAGACACTGTCTGACCTGCTGAGTTCCTCCAGCATTTTGTGTGTGTTACGCTGTTCATAGACACTGTCTGACCTGCTGAGTTCCTCCAGCATTTTGTGTGTGTTACTCTGTCCATAGACACTGTCTGACCTGCTGAGTTCCTCCAGCATTTTGTGTGAGTTACTCTGTCCATAGACACTGTCTGACCTGCTGAGTTCCTCCAGCATTTTGTGTGTTACTCTGTCCATAGACACCGTCTGACCTGCTGAGTTCCTCCAGCATTTTGTGTGTGTTACTCTGTCCATAGACACTGTCTGACCTGCTGAGTTCCTCCAGCATTTTGTGTGTGTTACTCTGACCATAGACACTGTCTGACCTGCTGAGTTCCTCCAGCATTTTGTGTGTGTTACTCTGTCCATAGACACTGACTGACCTGCTGAGTTCCTCCGGCATTTTGTGTGTGTTACTCTGACCATAGACACTGTCTGACCTGCTGAGTTCCTCCGGCATTTTGTGTGTGTTACTCTGATCATAGACACTGTCTGACCTGCTGAGATCCTCCAGCATTTTGTGTGTGTTACTCTGATCATAGACACTGTCTGACCTGCTGAGTTCCTCCAGCATTTTGTGTGTGTTACTCTGATCATAGACACTGTCTGACCTGCTGAGTTCCTCCGGCATTTTGTGTGTGTTACTCTGACCATAGACACTGTCTGACCTGCTGAGTTCCTCCAGCATTTTGTGTGTGTTACTCTGTCCATAGACACTGTCTGACCTGCTGAGTTCCTCCGGCATTTTGTGTGTGTTACTCTGACCATAGACACTGTCTGACCTGCTGAGTTCCTCCAGCATTTTGTGTGTGTTACTCTGACCATAGACACTGTCTGGCCTGCTGAGTTCCTCCAGCGTTTTGTGTGTGTTACTCTGTTCATAGACACTGTCTGACCTGCTGAGTTCCTCCAGCATTTTGTCTGTGTTACTCTGTCCATAGACACTGTCTGACCTGCTGAGTTCCTCCAGCATTTTGTGTGAGTTACTCTGTCCATAGACACTGTCTGACCTGCTGAGTTCCTCCAGCATTTTGTGTGTTACTCTGTCCATAGACACTGTCTGACCTGCTGAGTTCCTCCAGCATTTTGTGTGTGTTACTCTGTCCATAGACACTGTCTGACCTGCTGAGTTCCTCCACTATTTTGTGTGAGTTACTCTGTCCATGGACACTGTCTGATCTGCTGAGTTCCTCCAGCATTTTGTGTGTGTTACTCTGTCCATAGACACTGTCTGACCTGCTGAGTTCCTCCAGCATTTTGTGTGTGTTACTCTGTCCATGGACACTGTCTGACCTGCTGAGTTCCTCCAGCATTTTGTGTGTGTTACTCTGTCCATAGACACTGTCTGACCTGCTGAGTTCCTCTGGCATTTTGTGTGTGTTACTCTGATCATAGACACTGTCTGACCTGCTGAGTTCCTCCAGCATTTTGTGTGTGTTACTCTGACCATAGACACTGTCTGACCTGCTGAGTTCCTCCAGCATTTTGTGTGTGTTACTCTGTCCATAGACACTGACTGACCTGCTGAGTTCCTCCGGCATTTTGTGTGTGTTACTCTGACCATAGACACTGTCTGACCTGCTGAGTTCCTCCGGCATTTTGTGTGTGTTACTCTGATCATAGACACTGTCTGACCTGCTGAGATCCTCCAGCATTTTGTGTGTGTTACTCTGATCATAGACACTGTCTGACCTGCTGAGTTCCTCCAGCATTTTGTGTGTGTTACTCTGATCATAGACACTGTCTGACCTGCTGAGTTCCTCCGGGATTTTGTGTGTGTTACTCTGACCATAGACACTGTCTGACCTGCTGAGTTCCTCCAGCATTTTGTGAGTTTTACTCTGTCCATAGACACTGTCTGACCTGCTGAGTTCCTCCAGCATTTTGTGTGAGTTACTCTGTCCATAGGCACTGTCTGACCTGCTGAGTTCCTCCAGCATTTTGTGTGTGTTACTCTGTCCATAGACACTGACCTGCTGAGTTCCTCCAGCATTTTGTGTGTGTTACTCTGTCCATAGACACTGTCAGACCTGCTGAGTTCCTCCAGCATTTTGTGTGTCTTACTCTGCCCTTAGGCACTGTCTGACCTGCTGAGTTCCTCCAGCATTTTGTGTGTGTTACTCTGTCCATAGGCACTGTCTGACCTGCTGAGTTCCTCCAGCATTTTGTGTGTGTTACTCTATCCATAGACACTGACCTGCTGAGTTCCTCCAGCATTTTGTGTGTGTTACTCTGTCCATAGACACTATCTGAGCTGCTGAGTTCCTCCAGCATTTTGTGTGTGTTACTCTGTCCATAGACACTGTCTGACCTGCTGAGTTGCTCCAGCATTTTGTGTGTGTTACTCTGACCATAGACACTGTCTGACCCGCTGAGTTCCTCCAGCATTTTGTGTGTGTTACTCTGTCCATGGACACTGTCTGACCTGCTGAGTTCCTCCAGCATTTTGTGTGTGTTACTCTGTTCATAGACACTGCCTGACCTGCTGTATTCCTCCAGAATTTTGTGTGTGTTACTCTGTCCATAGACACTGTCAGACCTGCTGAGTTCCACCAGCATTTTGTGTGTGTTACTCTGTCCATTGACACTGTCTGACCTGCTGTGTTCCTCCACCATTGTGTGTGAGTTACTCTGTCCATCAGCACTGTCAGCCCTGCTGAGTTCCTCCAGCATTTTGTGTGTGTTACTCTGTCCATAGACACTGTCTGACCTGCTGAGTTCCTCCAGCATTGTGTGTGTGTTACTCTGTCCGTAGACACTGTCTGACCTGCTGAGTTCCTCCAGCATTTTGTGTGTGTTACTCTGTCCATAGACACTGTCTGACCTGCTGAGTTCCTCCAGCATTTTGTGTGTGTTACTCTGACCATAGACACTGTCTGACCTGCTGAGTTCCTCCAGCATTTTGTGTGTGTTACTCTGACCATAGACACTGTCTGACCTGCTGAGTTCCTCCGGCATTTTGTGTGTGTTACTCTGACCATAGACACTGTCTGACCTGCTGAGTTCCTCCAGCATTTTGTGTGTGTTACTCTGTTCATAGACACTGTCTGACCTGCTGAGTTCCTCCAGCATTTTGTGTGTGTTACTCTGTCCATAGACACTGTCTGACCTGCTGAGTTCCTCCAGCATTTTGTGTGAGTTACTCTGTCCATAGACACTGTCTGACCTGCTGAGTTCCTCCAGCATTTTGTGTGTTACTCTGTCCATAGACACTGTCTGACCTGCTGAGTTCCTCCAGCATTTTGTGTGTGTTACTCTGTCCATAGACACTGTCTGACCTGCTGAGTTCCTCCAGCATTTTGTGTGTGTTACTCTGTCCATAGACACTGTCTGACCTGCTGAGTTCCTCCAGCATTTTGTGTGAGTTACTCTGTCCATGGACACTGTCTGATCGGCTGAGTTCCTCCAGCATTTTGTGTGTGTTACTCTGTCCATAGACACTGTCTGACCTGCTGAGTTCCTCCAGCATTTTGTGTGTGTTACTCTGTCCATGGACACTGTCTGATCTGCTGAGTTCCTCCAGCATTTTGTGTGTGTTACTCTGTCCATAGACACTGTTTGACCTGCTGAGTTCCTCCAGCATTTTGTGTGTGTCTTACTCTGACCATAGACACTGTCTGACCTGCTGAGTTCCTCCAGCATTTTGTGTGTGTTACTCTGTCCATAGACACTGTCTGACCTGCTGAGTTCCTCTGGCATTTTGTGTGTGTTACTCTGATCATAGACACTCTCTGAGCTGCTGAGTTCCTCCAGCATTTTGTGTGTGTTACTCTGACCATTGACACTGTCTGACCTGCTGAGTTCCTCCAGCATTTTGTGTGTGTTACTCTGTTCATAGACACTGTCTGACCTGCTGAGTTCCTCCAGCATTTTGTGTGTGTTACTCTGTCCATAGACACTGTCTGACCTGCTGAGTTCCTCCAGAATTTTGTGTGAGTTACTCTGTCCATAGACACTGTCTGACCTGCTGAGTTCCTCCAGCATTTTGTGTGTTACTCTGTCCATAGACACTGTCTGACCTGCTGAGTTCCTCCAGCATTTTGTGTGTGTTACTCTGTCCATAGACACTGTCTGACCTGCTGAGTTCCTCCAGCATTTTGTGTGTGTTACTCTGTCCATAGACACTGTCTGACCTGCTGAGTTCCTCCAGCATTTTGTGTGAGTTACTCTGTCCATGGACACTGTCTGACCTGCTGAGTTCCTCCAGCATTTTGTGTGTGTTACTCTGTCCATAGACACTGTCTGACCTGCTGAGTTCCTCCAGCATTTTGTGTGTGTTACTCTGTCCATGGACACTGTCTGATCTGCTGAGTTCCTCCAGCATTTTGTGTGTGTTACTCTGTTCATAGACACTGTCTGACCTGCTGAGTTCCTGCAGCATTTTGTGTGTGTTACTCTGACCATAGACACTGTCTGAACTGCTGAGTTCCTCCAGCATTTTGTGTGTGTTACTCTGTCCATAGACACTGTCTGACCTGCTGAGTTCCTCCACAATTTTGTGTGAGTTACTCTGTCCATAGACACTGTCCGACCTGCTGTGTTCCTCCACCATTTTGTGCGTGTTACTCTGTCCATCAACACTGTCTGACCGGCTGAGTTCCTCCAGCATTTTGTGTGTTACTCTGTCCGTAGACACTGTCTGACCTGCGGAGTTCCTCCAGCATTGTGTGTGTTACTCTGACCATAGATACTGTCTGACCTGCTGAGTTCCTGCAGCA
The DNA here is from genome assembly GCF_030144855.1 of Hypanus sabinus. Lineage (NCBI taxonomy): Eukaryota > Metazoa > Chordata > Chondrichthyes > Myliobatiformes > Dasyatidae > Hypanus > Hypanus sabinus. Next base: position 18,169 of record NW_026779726.1, read on the forward strand.
TTTTGTGAGTGTTACTCTGACCATAGACACTGTCTGACCTGCTGAGTTCCTCCAGCATTTGGTGTGTGTTACTCTGTTCATAGACACTGTCTGACCTGCTGAGTTCCTCCAGCATTTTGTGTGTTAATCTGTCCATAGACACTGTCTGACCTGCTGAGTTCCTCCAGCATTTTGTGTGTGTTACTCTGTCCATAGACACTGTCTGACCTGCTGAGTTCCTACAGCATTTTGTGTGTGTTACTCTGTCCATAGACACTGTCTGACCTGCTGAGTTCCTCCAGCATTTTGTGTGTGTTACTCTGTCCATGGACACTGTCTGATCTGCTGAGATCCTCCAGCATTTTGTGTGTGGTACTCTGTTCATAGACACTGTCTGACCTGCTGAGTTCCTGCAGCATTTTGTGTGTGTTACTCTGACCATAGACACTGTCTGAACTGCTGAGTTCCTCCAGCATTTTGTGTGTGTTACTCTGTCCATAGACACTGTCTGACCTGCTGAGTTCCTCCAGAATTTTGTGTGAGTTACTCTGTCCATAGACACTGTCCGACCTGCTGTGTTCCTCCACCATTTTGTGCGTGTTACTCTGTCCATCAACACTGTCTGACCGGCTGAGTTCCTCCAGCATTTTGTGTGTTTCTCTGTCCGTAGACACTGTCTGACCTGCGGAGTTCCTCCAGCATTGTGTGTGTTACTCTGACCATAGATACTGTCTGACCTGCTGAGTTCCTCCAGCATTTTGAGTGTGTTACTCTGTCCATAGACACTGTCTGACCTGCTGAGTTCCTCCAGCATTTGGTGTGTGTTACTCTGTCCATAGACACTGTCTGACCTGCTGAGTTCCTCCAGCATTTTGTGTGTGTTACTCTGACCATAGACTCTGTCTGACCTGCTGAGTTCCTCCAGCATTTTGTGAGTGTTACTCTGTCCATAGACACTGTCTGACCTGCTGAGTTCCTCCAGCATTTTGTGTGAGTTACTCTGTCCATAGACACTGTCTGACCTGCTGAGTTCCTCCAGCATTTTGTGTGTGTTACTCTGTCCATAGACACTGTCTGACCTGCTGAGTTCCTCCAGAATTTTGTGTGTGTTACTCTGACCATAGACACTGTCTGACCTGCAGAGTTCCTCCAGCATTCTGTGTGTGTTACTCTGATCATAGACACTGTCTGACTTGCTGAGTTCCTCCACCATTTTCTGCGTGTTACTCTGTCCATCAACACTGTCTGACCGGCTGAGTTCCTCCAGCATTTTGTGTGTTTCTCTGTCCGTAGACACTGTCTGACCTGCGGATTCCTCCAGCATTGTGTGTGTTACTCTGACCATAGATACTGTCTGACCTGCTGAGTTCCTCCAGCATTTTATGTGTGTTACTCTGTCCATAGACACTGTCTGACCTGCTGAGTTCCTCCAGCATTTTGTCTGTGTTACTCTGACCATAGACACTCTCTGACCTGCTGAGTTCCTCCAGCATTTTGTGTGTGTTACTCTGTCCATAGACACTGTCTGACCTGCTGAGTTCCTCCAGCATTTTGTCTGTGTTACTCTGTCCATAGACACTCTCTGACCTGCTGAGTTCCTCCAGCATTTTGTGTGTGTTACTCTGACCATAGACACTCTCTGACCTGCTGAGTTCCTCCAGAATTTTGTGTGTGTTACTCTGTCCATAGACACTGTCTGACCTGCTGAGTTCCTCCAGAATTTTGTGTGTGTTACTCTGATTTCCAGCATCTGCACAGTAAAGCTTTGGCATTGTTTAGTCATTCGCCTTCCTTGAGATACCCACTTGACCATTAACTACAGGTCAGTCTTTTCAGCCTGGGGACCCAGTGTAAATAGATCATTACTGAAAACCTCTGCAGTGAATCGATGTCTCAGTCAGCCACATTGACAAAAGGATTATTTTAGCAGCGAGTGGCCGGGGACAGTGAGGCACAGAGGGAGATACTGAAGGGAAGGGGATGTGAGATTGACAAGAAAGAACAACGAGGCTCTGACAGAGATTGACAGTAAGTGAGAAAATGGGGGAGAGAGAGCATTGTGGAAAGAAGAGGTGAGCAGAGGCAAGAGTGAGTGGAGAGGCAGCAGCAAAGCAGGGTGAGAGACCCAGAGAGAGAACGGAATTAGATCCCGGCCCGAGGGGACGGAGTGAACTCCCGGCAGAGAGGAAATGAGACCCCGGCCCGAGCGAAGGGAGGGAGTGAACTCCCGACAGAGAGGAAATGAGACCCCGGCCCGAGCGAGGGGAGGGAGCGAACCCCCAACAGAGAGGAAATGAGACCCCGGCCTGAGGGGAGGGAGTGAACTCCCGACAAAGAGGAACTGAGACCCCGGCCCGAGCGAGGGGACGGAGTGAACTCCCGACAGAGAGGAAATGAGATCCCGGCCCGAGCGAGGGGACGGAGTGAACTCCCGACGGAGAGGAAATGAGACCCCGGCCCGAGGGGAGGGAGTGAACTCCTGACAGAGAGGAAATGAGACCCCGGCCTGAGCGAGGGGACGGTGTGAACTCCCGACAGAGAGGAAATGAGACCCCGGCCCGAGGGGAGGGAGTGAACTCCCGACAGAGAGGAAATGAGACCCCGGCCTGAGCGAGGGGACGGTGTGAACTCCCGACAGAGAGGAAATGAGACCCCGGCCCGAGCGAGGGGAGGGAGTGAACTCCCGACAGAGAGGAAATGAGACCCCGGCCCGAGTGAGGGGAGGGAGTGAACTCCCGACAGAGAGGAAATGAGACCCCAGCCCGAGTGAGGGGAGGGAGTGAACTCCCGACAGAGAGGAAATCTGACCCCGGCCCGAGAGGAGGGAGTGAACTCCCGACAGAGAGGAAATGAGACCCCGGCCCGAGCGAGGGGAGGGAGTGAACTCCGACAGAGAGGAAATGAGACCCCGGCCCGAGCGAGGGGAGGGAGTGAACTCCGACAGAGAGGAAATGAGACCCCGGCCCGAGCGAGGGGAGTGAGTGAACTCCCGACGGAAAGGAAATGAGACCCCGGCCCGAGCGAGGGGAGTGAGTGAACTCCCGACAGAGAGGAAATGAGACCCCGGACCGAGGAGAGGGAGTGAACTCCCGACAGAGAGGAAATGAGACCCCGGCCCGAGCGAGGGGAGGGAGTGAAATCCCGACGGAGGGGAAATGAGACCCCAGCACGAGCGAGGGGACGGAGTGAACTCCCGACAGAGTGGAAATGAGACCCCGGCCCGAGGGGAGGGAGTGAACTCCCGACAGAGAGGAAATGAGACCCCGGCCCGAGGGGAGGGAGTGAACTCCCGACAGAGAGGAAATGAGACCCCGGCCCGAGGAGAGGGAGTGAACTCCCGACAGAGAGGAAATGAGACTCCGGCCCGAGGAGAGGGAGTGAACTCCCGACAGAGAGGAAATGAGACCCCGGCCCGAGGGGAGGCAGTGAACTCCCGACAGATGGGAAATGAGACGCCGGCCCGAGGGGAGGCAGTGAACTCCCGACAGAGGGGAAATGAGAGCCCCGCCCGAGGGGAGGCAGTGAACTCCCGACAGAGGGGAAATGAGACGCCGGCCCGAGGGGAGGCACTGAACTCCCGACAGAGGGGAAATGAGACCCCGGCCCGAGGGGAGGGAGTGAACTCCCGACGGAGAGGAAATGAGACCACTGCCCGAGGGGAGGGAGTGAACTCCCAACAGAGAGGAAATGAGACCCCGGCCCGAGCGAGGGGAGGGAATGAACTCCCGACAGAGAGGAAATGAGACCCCGGCCCCAGCGAGGGGAGGGAGTGAACTCCCGACAGAGAGGAAATGAGAACCCGGCCCGAGCGAGGGGAGGGAGTGAACTCCGACAGAGAGGAAATGAGACCCCGGCCCGAGGGGAGGGAGTGAACTCCCGGCAGAGAGGAAATGAGACCACGGCCCGAGGGGAGGGAGTGAACTCCCGACAGAGAGGAAATGAGACCCCGGCCCGAGTGAGGGGACGGAGTGAACTCCCGACAGAGAGGAAATGAGACCCCGGCCCGAGCGAGGGGAGGGAGTGAACTCCCGACAGAGAGGAAATGAGACCCCGACCCGAGGAGAGGGATTGAACTCCCGACAGAGAGGAAATGAGACCCCGGCCCGAGGAGAGGGATTGAACTCCCGACAGAGAGGAAATGAGACCCCGGCCTGAGCGAGGGGAGGGAGTGAACTCCCGACGGAGATGTAATGAGACCCCGGCCCGAGCGAGGGGACGGTGAACTCCCGACAAAGGGGAAATGAGACGCCGGCCCGAGCGAGGGGACGGAGTGAACTCCCAACAGAGAGGAAATGAGACCCCGGCCCGAGGAGAGGGAGTGAACTACCGCCAGAGAGAAAATGAGACCCCGGCCCGAGCGAGGGGAGGGAGTGAACTCCCGACAGAGAGGAAATGAGACCTCGGCCCGAGGAGAGGGAGTGAACTCCCGACAGAGAGGAAATGAGACCCGGCCCGAGGGGAGGCAGTGAACTCCCGACAGAGAGGAAATGAGACCCGGCCCGAGGGGAGGGAGTGAACTCCCGTCAGAGAGGAAATGAGACCCCGGCCCGAGCGAGGGGAGGGAGTGAACTCGCAACAGAGAGGAAATGAGACCCCGGCCCGAGCGAGGGGAGGGAGTGAACTCCCGACAGAGAGGAAATGAGACGCCGGCCCGAGGGGAGGGAGTGAACTCCCGACAGAGAGGAAATGAGACCCCGGCCCGAGCGAGGGGAGGGAGTGAACTCCCGACAGAGAGGAAATGAGACCCCGGCCCGAGGAGAGGGAGTGAACTCCCGACAGAGAGGAAATGAGACCCCGGCCCGAGGAGAGGGAGTGGGAAGTGAACTCCCGACAGAGAGGAAATGAGACTCCGGCCCGAGGGGAGGGAGTGAACTCCCGACAGAGGGGAAATGAGAGCCCGGCCCGAGGGGAGGCAGTGAACTCCCGACAGAGGGGAAATGAGACGCCGGCCCGAGGGGAGGCACTGAACTCCCGACAGAGGGGAAATGAGACCCCGGCCCGAGGGGAGGGAGTGAACTCCCGACGGAGAGGAAATGAGACCCCAGCCCGAGTGAGGGGAGGGAGTGAACTCCCGACAGAGAGGAAATGAGACCCCGGCCCCAGTGAGGGGAGGGAGTGAACTACCGACAGAGAGGAAATGAGACCCCAGCCCGAGTGAGGGGAGGGAGTGAACTCCCGACAGAGAGGAAATGAGACCCCGGCCCGAGTGAGGAGAGGGAGTGAACTCCCGACAGAGAGGAAATGAGACCCCAGTCCGAGTGAGGAGAGGGAGTGAACTCCCGACAGAGAGGAAATGAGACCCCGGCCCCAGCGAGGGGAGGGAGTGAACTCCCGACAGAGAGGAAATGAGAACCCGGCCCGAGCGAGGGGAGGGAGTGAACTCCGACAGAGAGGAAATGAGACCCCGGCCCGAGGGGAGGGAGTGAACTCCCGGCAGAGAGGAAATGAGACCACGGCCCGAGGGGAGGGAGTGAACTCCCGACAGAGAGGAAATGAGACCCCGGCCCGAGTGAGGGGACGGAGTGAACTCCCGACAGAGAGGAAATGAGACCCCGGCCCCGAGCGAGGGGAGGGATTGAACTCCCGACAGAGAGGAAATGAGACCCCGACCCGAGGAGAGGGATTGAACTCCCGACAGAGAGGAAATGAGACCCCGGCCCGAGGAGAGGGATTGAACTCCCGACAGAGAGGAAATGAGACCCCGGCCTGAGCGAGGGGAGGGAGTGAACTCCCGACGGAGATGTAATGAGACCCCGGCCCGAGCGAGGGGACGGTGAACTCCCGACAAAGGGGAAATGAGACGCCGGCCCGAGCGAGGGGACGGAGTGAACTCCCAACAGAGAGGAAATGAGACCCCGGCCCGAGGAGAGGGAGTGAACTACCGCCAGAGAGAAAATGAGACCCCGGCCCGAGCGAGGGGAGGGAGTGAACTCCCGACAGAGAGGAAATGAGACCTCGGCCCGAGGAGAGGGAGTGAACTCCCGACAGAGAGGAAATGAGACCCCGGCCCGAGGGGAGGCATTGAACTCCCGACAGAGAGGAAATGAGACCCCGGCCCGAGGGGAGGGAGTGAACTCCCGTCAGAGAGGAAATGAGACCCCGGCCCGAGCGAGGGGAGGGAGTGAACTCGCAACAGAGAGGAAATGAGACCCCGGCCCGAGCGAGGGGAGGGAGTGAACTCCCGACAGAGAGGAAATGAGACGCCGGCCCGAGGGGAGGGAGTGAACTCCCGACAGAGAGGAAATGAGACCCCGGCCCGAGCGAGGGGAGGGAGTGAACTCCCGACAGAGAGGAAATGAGACCCCGGCCCGAGGAGAGGGAGTGAACTCCCGACAGAGAGGAAATGAGACCCCGGCCCGAGGAGAGGGAGTGAACTCCCGACAGAGAGGAAATGAGACTCCGGCCCGAGGGGAGGGAGTGAACTCCCGACAGAGGGGAAATGAGAGCCCGGCCCGAGGGGAGGCAGTGAACTCCCGACAGAGGGGAAATGAGACGCCGGCCCGAGGGGAGGCACTGAACTCCCGACAGAGGGGAAATGAGACCCCAGCCCGAGTGAGGGGAGGGAGTGAACTCCCGACAGAGAGGAAATGAGACCCCGGCCCCAGTGAGGGGAGGGAGTGAACTACCGACAGAGAGGAAATGAGACCCCAGCCCGAGTGAGGGGAGGGAGTGAACTCCCGACAGAGAGGAAATGAGACCCCGGCCCGAGTGAGGAGAGGGAGTGAACTCCCGACAGAGAGGAAATGAGACCCCAGTCCGAGTGAGGAGAGGGAGTGAACTCCCGACAGAGAGGAAATGACACCCCCAGCCCGAGTGAGGGGAGGGAGTGAACTCCCGACAGAGAGGAAATGAGACCCCGGCCCGAGCGAGGGGAGGGAGTGAACTTCGATAGAGAGGAAATGAGACCCCGGCCCGAGCGAGGGGAGGGAGTGAACTCCGACAGAGAGGAAATGAGACCCCCGGCCCGAGGAGAGGGAGTGAACTACCGACAGAGAGGAAATGAGACCCGGCCCGAGCGAGGGGAGGGAGTGAACTCCCGACAGAGAGGAAATGAGACCCCGGACAGAGGAGAGGGAGTGAACTCCCGACAGAGAGGAAATGAGACCCCTGCCCGAGCGAGGGGAGGGAGTGAAATCCCGACGGAGGGGAAATGAGACCCCAGCCCGAGCGAGGGGACGGAGTGAACTCCCGACAGAGTGGAAATGAGACCCCGGCCCGAGGGGAGGGAGTGAACTCCCGACAGAGAGGAAATGAGACCCCGGCCCGAGGGGAGGGGAGTGAACTCCCGACAGAGAGGAAATGAGACCCCGGCCCGAGGAGAGGGAGTGAACTCACGACAGAGAGGAAATGAGACCCCGGCCCGAGGAGAGGGAGTGAACTCCCGACAGAGAGGAAATGAGACCCCGGCCCGAGGGGAGGCAGTGAACTCCCGACAGAGGGGAAATGAGACGCCGGCCCGAGGGGAGGCAGTGAGCTCCCGACAGAGGGGAAATGAGAGCCCGGCCCGAGGGGAGGCAGTGAACTCCCGACAGAGGGGAAATGAGACGCCGGCCCGAGGGGAGGCACTGAACTCCCGACAGAGAGGAAATGAGACCACTGCCCGAGGGTGAGGGAGTGAACTCCCAACAGAGAGGAAATGAGACCCCGGCCCGAGCGAGGGGAGGGAGTGAACTCCCGACAGAGAGGAAATGAGACCCCGGCCCCAGCGAGGGGAGGGAGTGAACTCCCGACAGAGAGGAAATGAGACCCCGGCCCGAGCGAGGGGAGGGAGTGAACTCCGACAGAGAGGAAATGAGACCCCGGCCCGAGGGGAGGGAGTGAACTCCCGGCAGAGAGGAAATGAGACCCCGGCCCGAGAGGAGGGAGTGAACTCCCGACAGAGAAGAAATGAGACCCCGGCCCGAGTGAGTGGACGGAGTGAACTCCCGACGGAGAGGAAATGAGACCCCGGCCCGAGCGAGGGGAGGGAGTGAACTTCCTACAGAGAGGAAATGAGACCCCGACCCGAGGAGAGGGATTGAACTCCCGACAGAGAGGAAATGAGACCCCGGCCCGAGGAGAGGGATTGAACTCCCGACAGAGAGGAAATGAGACCCCGGCCTGAGCGAGGGGAGGGAGTGAACTCCCGACAGAGAGGAAATGAGACCCCAGTCCGAGTGAGGAGAGGGAGTGAACTCCCGACAGAGAGGAAATGAGACCCCCAGCCCGAGTGAGGGGAGGGAGTGAACTCCCGACAGAGAGGAAATGAGACCCCAGTCCGAGTGAGGAGAGGGAGTGAACTCCCGACAGAGAGGAAATGAGAACCCCAGCCCGAGTGAGGGGAGGGTGTGAACTCCGACAGAGAGGAAATGAGACCCCGGCCCGAGGGGAGGGAGTGAACTCCCGACAGAGAGGAAATGTGACCCCGGGCCCGAGAGGAGGGAGTGAACTCCCGACAGAGAGGAAATGAGACCCCGGCCCGAGCGAGGGGAGGGAGTGAACTCCGACAGAGAGGAAATGAGACCCCGGCCCGAGCGAGGGGAGGGAGTGAACTCCGACAGAGAGGAAATGAGACCCCGGCCCGAGGGAGAGGGAGTGAACTACCGACAGAGAGGAAATGAGACCCCGGCCCGAGCGAGGGGAGGGAGTGAACTCCCGACAGAGAGGAAATGAGACCCCGGGACAGAGGAGAGGGAGTGAACTCCCGACAGAGAGGAAATGAGACCCCGGCCCCGAGCGAGGGGAGGGAGTGAAATCCCGACGGAGGGGAAATGAGACCCCAGCCCGAGCGAGAGAACGGAGTGAACTCCCGACAGAGTGGAAATGAGACCCCGGCCCGAGGGGAGGGAGTGAACTCCCGACAGAGAGGAAATGAGACCCCGGCCCGAGGGGAGGGAGTGAACTCCCGACAGAGAGGAAATGAGACCCCGGCCCAAGGAGAGGGAGTGAACTCCCGACAGAGAGGAAATGAGACCCCGACCCGAGGAGAGGGAGTGAACTCCCGACAGAGAGGAAATGAGACCCCGGCCCGAGGGGAGGCAGTGAACTCCCGACAGAGGGGAAATGAGACGCCGGCCCGAGGGGAGGCAGTGAACTCCCGACAGAGGGGAAATGAGAGCCCGGCCCGAGGAGAGGCAGTGAACTCCCGACAGAGGGGAAATGAGACGCCGGCCCGAGGGGAGGCACTGAACTCCCGACAGAGAGGAAATGAGACCACTGCCCGAGGGGAGGTAGTGAACACCCAACAGAGAGGAAATGAGACCCCGGCCCGAGCGAGGGGAGGGAGTGAACTCCCGACAGAGAGGAAATGAGACCCCGGCCCCAGCGAGGGGAGGGAGTGAACTCCTGACAGAGAGGAAATGAGACCCCGGCCCGAGCGAGGGGAGGGAGTGAACTCCGACAGAGAGGAAATGAGACCCCGGCCCGAGGGGAGGGAGTGAACTCCCGGCAGAGAGGAAATGAGACCCCGGCCCGAGAGGAGGGAGTGAACACCCGACAGAGAGGAAATGAGACCCCGGCCCGAGTGAGTGGACGGAGTGAACTCCCGACGGAGAGGAAATGAGACCCCGGCCCGAGCGAGGGGAGGGAGTGAACTTCCTACAGAGAGGAAATGAGACCCCGACCCGAGGAGAGGGATTGAACTCCCGACAGAGAGGAAATGAGACCCCGGCCCGAGGAGAGGGATTGAACTCCCGACAGAGAGGAAATGAGACCCCGGCCCGAGCGAGGGGACGGTGAACTCCCGACAAAGGGGAAATGAGACCCCGGCCCCGAGCGAGGGGACGGAGTGAACTCCCAACAGAGAGGAAATGAGACCCCGGCCCGAGGAGAGGGAGTGAACTACCGCCAGAGAGAAAATGAGACCCCGGCCCGAGCGAGGGGAGGGAGTGAACTCCCGACAGAGAGGAAATGAGACCCCGGCCCGAGGAGAGGGAGTGAACTCCCGACAGAGAGGAAATGAGACCCCGGCCCGAGGGGAGGGAGTGAACTCCCGACAGAGAGGAAATGAGACCCCGGCCCGAGGGGAGGGACTGAACTCCTGACAGAGAGGAAATGAGACCCCGGCCTGAGGGGAGGCAGTGAACTCCCGACAGAGGGGAAATGAGACCACGGCCCGAGGGGAGGCAGTGAACTCCCGACAGAGGGGAAATGAGACCACTGCCCGAGGGGAGGGAGTGAACTCGCAACAGAGAGGAAATGAGACCCCGGCCCGAGCGAGGGGACGGAGTGAACTCCCGACAGAGAGGAAATGAGACGCCGGCCCGAGGGGAGGGAGTGAACTCCCGACAGAGAGGAAATGAGACCCCGGCCCGAGTGAGGGTACGGAGTGAACTACCGACAGAGAGGAAATGAGACCCCGGCCCGAGCGAGGGGAGGGAGTGAACTCCCGACAGAGAGGAAATGAGACCCCGGCCCGAGGAGAGGGAGTGAACTCCCGACAGAGAGGAAATGAGACCCCGGCCCGAGGGGAGGGAGTGAACTCCTGACAGAGAGGAAATGAGTCCCCGGCCCGAGGAGAGGGAGTGAACTCCCGACAGAGGGGAAATGAGACCCCGGCCCGAGGGGAGGGAGTGAACTCCCGACGGATAGGAAATGAGACCCCGGCCCGAGCGAGGGGAGGGAGTGAACTCCGACAGAGAGGAAATGAGACCCCGGCCTGAGGGGAGGCAGTGAACTCCCAACAGAGGGGAAATGAGACCCCGGCCCGAGGGAGGGTACGGAGTGAACTCCCGACAGAGAGGAAATGAGACCCCGGCCCGAGTGAGGGGAGGGAGTGAACTCCGACAGAGAGGAAATGAGACCCCGGCCTGAGGGGAGGCAGTGAACTCCCAACAGAGGGGAAATGAGACCCCGGCCCGAGGGGAGGGAGTGAACTCCGACAGAGAGGAAATGAGACCCCGGCCTGAGGGGAGGCAGTGAACTCCCAACAGAGAGGAAATGAGACCCCTGCCCGAGGGAGGGTACGGAGTGAACTCACGACAGAGAGGAAATGAGACCCCGGCCCGAGCGCGGGTACGGAGTGAACTCCCGACAGAGAGGAAATGAGACCCCGGCCCGAGGGGAGGGAGTGAACACCGACAGAGAGGAAATGAGACCCCAGCCCGAGCGAGGGGAGGGAGTGAACTCCCGACAGAGAGGAAATGAGACCCCGGCCCCAGCGAGGGGAGGGAGTGAACTACCGACAGAGAGGAAATGAGACCCCAGCCCGAGTGAGGGGAGGGAGTGAACTCCCGACAGAGAGGAAATGAGACCCCGGCCTGAGTGAGGAGAGGGAGTGAACTCCCGACAGAGAGGAAATGAGACCCCAGTCCGAGTGAGGAGAGGGAGTGAACTCCCGACAGAGAGGAAATGAGACCCCAGCCCGAGTGAGGGGAGGGAGTGAACTCCCGACAGAGAGGAAATGTGACCCCGGCCCGAGAGGTGGGAGTGAACTCCCGACAGAGAGGAAATGAGACCCCGGCCCGAGCGAGGGGAGGGAGTGAACTCCGACAGAGAGGAAATGAGACCCCGGCCCGAGCAGGGGAGGGAGTGAACTCCGACAGACTGGAAATGAGACCCCGGCCCGAGGGGACGGAGTGAACTCCCGACAGAGAGGAAATGAGACCCCGGCCCGAGCGAGGGGAGGGAGTGAACTCCCGACAGAGAGGAAATGAGACCCCGGACAGAGGAGAGGGAGTGAACTCCCGACAGAGGGGAAATGAGACCCCGGCCCGAGCGAGGGGAGGGAGTGAAATCCCGACGGAGGGGAAATGAGACCCCAGCCCGAGCGAGGGGACGGAGTGAACTCCCGACAGAGAGGAAATGAGACCCCGGCCCGAGGAGAGGGAGTGAACTCCCGACAGAGAGGAAATGAGACCCCGGCCCGAGGAGAGGGAGTGAACTACCGACAGAGAGGAAATGAGACCCCGGCCCGAGGGGAGGCAGTGAACTCCCGACAGAGGGGAAATGAGACGCCGGCCCGAGGGGAGGCAGTGAACTCCCGACAGAAGGGAAATGAGAGCCCGGCCCGAGGGGAGGCAGTGAACTCCCGACAGAGGGGAAATGAGACGCCGGCCCGAGGGGAGGCACTGAACTCCCGACAGAGAGGAAATGAGACCACTGCCCGAGGGGAGGGAATGAACTCCCAACAGAGAGGAAATGAGACCCCGGCCCGAGCGAGGGGAGGGAGTGAACTCCCGACAGAGAGGAAATGAGACCCCGGCCCCAGCGAGGGGAGGGAGTGAACTCCCGACAGAGAGGAAATGAGACCCCGGCCCGAGTGAGGGGAGGGAGTGAACTCCGACAGAGAGGAAATGAGACCCCGGCCCGAGGGGAGGGAGTGAACTCCCGGCTGAGAGGAAATGAGACCCCGGCCCGAGAGGAGGGAGTGAACTCCCGACAGAGAGGAAATGAGACCCCGGCCCGAGTGAGTGGACGGAGTGAACTCCCGACGGAGAGGAAATGAGACCCCGGCCCGAGCGAGGGGAGGGAGTGAACTTCCTACAGAGAGGAAATGAGACCCCGGCCCGAGCGAGGGGACGGAGTGAACTCCCGACAGAGGGGAAATGAGACCCCGGCCCGAGGGGAGGGAGTGAACTCCTGACAGAGAGGAAATGAGACCCCAGCCCGAGCGAGGGGACGGAGTGAACTCCCGACAGAGAGGAAATGAGACCCCGGCCCGAGTAGAGGGAGTGAACTACCGACAGAGAGGAAATGAGACCCCGGCCCGAGCGAGGGGAGGGATTGAACTCCCGACAGAGAGGAAATGAGACCCCGGCCCGAGAGAGGGGAGGGAGTGAAGTCCCGACAGAGAGGAAATGAGACCCCGGCCCGAGGAGAGGGAGTGAACTCCCGACAGAGAGGAAATGAGACCCCGGCCCGAGGGGAGGCAGTGAACTCCCGACAGAGGGGAAATGAGACCCCGGCCCGAGGGGAGGCAGTGAACTCCCGACAGAGGGGAAATGAGAGCCCGGCCCGAGGGGAGGCAGTGAACTCCCGACAGAGGGGAAATGAGACCCCGGCCCGAGGGGAGGCAGTGAACTCCCGACAGAGGGGAAATGAGACCCCGGCCCGAGGGGAGGGAGTGAACTCCCAACAGAGAGGAAATGAGACCCCGGCCCCAGCGAGGGGAGGGAGTGACCTCCCGACAGAGAGGAAATGAGACCCCGGCCCGAACGAGGGGAGGGTGTGAACTCCGACAGAGAGGAAATGAGACCCCGGCCCGAGAGGAGGGAGTGAACTCCCGACAGAGAGGAAATGAGACCCCCGGCCCGAGGGGAGGGAGTGAACTCCCGACAGAGAGGAAATGAGACCCCGGCCCGAGGGGAGGGAGTGAACTCCCGACAGAGAGGAAATGAGACCCCGGCCCGAGTGAGGGGACGGAGTGAACTCCCGACAGAGAGGAAATGAGACCCCGGCCCGAGGGGGAGGGAGTGAACTCCCGACAGAGAGGAAATGAGACCCCGGCCCGAGTGAGGGGACGGAGTGAACTCCCGACAGAGAGGAAATGAGACCCCGGCCCGAGGGGAGGGAGTGAACTCCCAGCAGAGAGGAAATGAGACCCCGGCCCGAGCGAGGGGAGGGAGTGAACTCCCGACAGAGAGGAAATGAGACCCCGGCCCGAGGAGAGGGAGTGAACTCCCGACAGAGAGGAAATGAGACCCCGGCCTGAGCGAGGGGAGGGAGTGAACTCCCAGCAGAGAGGAAATGAGACCCCGGCCCGAGCGAGGGGACGGAGTGAACTCCCGACAGAGAGGAAATGAGACCCCGGCCCGAGCGAGGGGAGGGAGTGAACTCCCAGCAGAGAGGAAATGAGACCCCGGCCCGAGCGACGGGACGGAGTGAACTCCCGACAGAGAGGAAATGAGACCCCGCCCCGAGCGAGGGGAGCGAGTGAACTCCCGACAGAGAGGAAATGAGACCCCCGCCCCGAGCGAGGGGGAGGGAGTGAACTCCCGACAGAGAGGAAATGAGACCCCGGCCCGAGGGGAGGGAGTGAACTCCCGACAGAGAGGAAATGAGACCCCGGCCCGAGGGGAGGGAGTGAACTCCCGACAGAGAGGAAATGAGACCCCGGCCCGAGGGGAGAGGGAGTGAACTCCCGACAGAGAGGAAATGAAACCCCGGCACGAGCGAGGGGAGGGAGTGAACTCCCAGCAGAGAGGAAATGAGACCCCGGCCCAAGGGGGAGGGAATGAACTCCCGACAGAGAGTAAATGAGACCCCGGCCTGAGGGGAGGCAGTGAACTCCCGACAGAGAGGAAATGAGACCCCGGCCCGAGGGGAGGGAGTGAACTCCCAGCAGAGAGGAAATGAGACCCCGGCCCGAGCGAGGGGACGGAGTGAACTCCCGACAGAGAGGAAATGAGACCCCGGCCCGAGGGGAGGGAGTGAAACTCCCAGCAGAGAGGAAATGAGACCCCGGCCCGAGGAGAGGGAGTGAACTCCCGACAGAGAGGAAATGAGACCCCGGCCCGAGCGAGGGGAGGGAGTGAACTCCCAGCAGAGAGGAAATGAGACCCCGGCCCGACCGAGGGGAGGGAGTGAACTCCCAGCAGAGAGGAAATGAGACCTCCGACCCGAGGGGAGGGAGGGAACTCCCGACAGAGAGGAAATGAGACCCCGGCCCGAGCGAGGGGAGGGAGTGAACTCTGACAGAGAGGAAATGAGACCCCAGCCCGAGGGGAGCGAGTGAACTCCCGACAGAGAGGTAATGAGACCCCGGCCCGAGGGGAGGGAGTGAACTCCCGACAGAGAGGAAATGTGACCCCGGCCCGAGTGAGGGTACGGAGTGAACTCCCGACCGAGAGGAAATGAGACCCCGGCCCGAGGAGAGGGAGTGAACTACTGACAGAGGAAATGAGACCCCGGCCCGAGTGAGGGGAGGGAGTGAACTCCCGACAGAGAGGGAAATGAGACCCCGACACGAGGAGAGGGAGTGAACTCCCGACAGAGAGGAAATGATACCACAGCCCGAGCGAGGGGAGGGAGTGAACTCCCGACGGAGATGAAATGAGACCCCGACCCGAGGAGGAGGGAGTGAACTCCCGACAGAGAGGAAATGAGACCCCGGCCTGAGCGAGGGGAGGGAGTGAACTCCCGACAGAGAGGAAATGAGACCCCGGCCCGAGCGAGGGGACGGTGAACTCCCGACAAAGGGGAAATGAGACCCCGGCCCGAGCGAGGGGACGGAGTGAACTACCGACAGAGAGGAAATGAGACCCCAGCCCGAGGGGAGGTAGTGAACTCCGACAGAGAGGAAATGAGACCCCGGCCCGAGGAGAGGGAGTGAAATACCGACAGAGAGGAAATGAGACCCCGGCCCGAGGAGAGGGAGTGAACTCCCGACAGAGAGGAAATGAGACCCCGGCCCGAGCGAGGGGAGGGAGTGAACTCCCGACAGAGAGGAAATGAGACCCCAGCCCGAGGGGAGGTAGTGAACTCCGACAGAGAGGAAATGAGACCACGGCCCGAGGGGAGGGAGTGAGACCACTGCCCGAGGGGGAGGTAGTGAACTCCCGACAGAGAGGAATTGAGACCCCGGCCCGAGGGGAGGGAGTGAACTCCCGACTGAGAGGAAATGAGACCCCGGCCCGAGGGGAGGGGAGTGAACTCCCGACAGAGAGGAAATGAGACCCCGGCCCGAGGGGAGGGAGTGAACTCCCGACAGAGGGGAAATGAGACCCCGGCCCGAGGGGAGGGAGTGAACTCCCGACTGAGAGGAAATGAGACCCCGGCCCGAGGGGAGGGAGTGAACTCCCAACAGAGAGGAAATGAGACCCCTGCCCGAGGGGAGGGAGTGAACTCCCAGCAGAGAGGAAATGTGACCCCGGGCCCGAGCGAGGGGAGGGAGTGAACTCCCGACAGAGAGGAAATGAGACCCCGGCCCGAGGAGAGGGAGTGAACTCCCGACAGAGAGGAAATGAGACCCCGGCCTGAGCGAGGGGAGGGGAGTGAACTCCCTGACAGAGAGGAAATGAGACCCCGGCCCGAGCGAGGGGACGGAGTGAACTCCCGACAGAGAGGAAATGAGACCCCGGCCCGAGCGAGGGGAGCGAGTGAACTCCCGACAGAGAGGAAATGAGACCCCGGCCCGAGGGGACGGAGTGAACTCCCGACAGAGAGGAAATGAGACCCCGGCCTGAGCGAGGAGTGGGAGTGAACTCCCGACAGAGAGGAAATGAGACCCGGCACCCGCCCCGAGCGACGGGACGGAGTGAACTCCCGACAGAGAGGAAATGAGACCCCCGCCCCGAGCGAGGGGAGCGAGTGAACTCCCGACAGAGAGGAAATGAGACCCCCGCCCCGAGCGAGGGGAGGGAGTGAACTCCCGACAGAGAGGAAATGAGACCCCGGCCCGAGGGGAGGGAGTGAACTCCCGACAGAGAGGAAATGAGACCCCGGCCCGAGGGGAGGGAGTGAACTCCCGACAGAGAGGAAATGAGACCCCGGCCCGAGGGGAGGGAGTGAACTCCTGACAGAGAGGAAATGAGACCCCGGCCCGAGCGAGGGGAGGGAGTGAACTCCCAGCAGAGAGGAAATGAGACCCCGGCCCGAGGGGAGGGAGTGAACTCCCGACAGAGAGGAAATGAGACCCCGGCCTGAGGGGAGGCAGTGAACTCCCGACAGAGAGGAAATGAGACCCCGGCCCGAGGGGAGGGGAGTGAACTCCCAGCAGAGAGGAAATGAGACCCCGGTCCGAGCGAGGGGACGGAGTGAACCCCCGACAGAGAGGAAATGAGACCCCGGCAAGAGCGAGGGGAGGGAGTGAACTCCCAGCAGAGAGGAAATGAGACCCCGGCCCCGAGCGAGGGGGAGGGAGTGAACTCCCAGCAGAGAGGAAATGAGACCCCGGCCCGAGGGGAGGGAGTGAACTCCTGACAGAGAGGAAATGAGACCCCGGCACCGAGCGAGGGGAGGGAGTGAACTCCCGACAGAGAGGAAATGAGACCCCAGCCCGAGTGAGGGGAGGGAGTGAACTCCCGACAGAGAGGAAATGTGACCCCCGGCCCGAGAGGAGGGAGTGAACTCCACGACAGAGAGGAAATGAGACCCCGCCCCGAGCGAGGGGAGGGAGTGAACTCCCGACAGAGAGGAAATGAGACCCCGGCAGTGAACTCCCGACAGAGAGGAAATGAGACCCCGGCCCGAGGGGAGGGAGTGAACTCCCGACAGAGAGGAAATGAGACCCCGGCCCGAGGGGAGGGAGTGAACTCCCGACAGAGAGGAAATGAGACCCCGGCCCGAGGGGAGGGAGTGAACTCCCGACAGAGAGGAAATGAGACCCCGGCACGAGCGAGGGGAGGGAGTGAACTCCCAGCAGAGAGGAAATGAGACCCCGGCCCAAGGGGAGGGAATGAACTCCCGACAGAGAGTAAATGAGACCCCGGCCTGAGGGGAGGCAGTGAACTCCCGACAGAGAGGAAATGAGACCCCGGCCCGAGGGGAGGGAGTGAACTCCCAGCAGAGAGGAAATGAGACCCCGGCCCGAGCGAGGGGACGGAGTGAACTCCCGACAGAGAGGAAATGAGACCCCGGCCCGAGGGGAGGGAGTGAACTCCCAGCAGAGAGGAAATGAGACCCCGGCCCGAGGAGAGGGAGTGAACTCCCGACAGAGAGGAAATGAGACCCCGGCCCGAGCGAGGGGAGGGAGTGAACTCCCAGCAGAGAGGAAATGAGACCCCGGCCCGACCGAGGGGAGGGAGTGAACTCCCAGCAGAGAGGAAATGAGACCCCGACCCGAGGGGAGGGAGGGAACTCCCGACAGAGAGGAAATGAGACCCCGGCCCGAGCGAGGGGAGGGAGTGAACTCTGACAGAGAGGAAATGAGACCCCAGCCCGAGGGGAGCGAGTGAACTCCCGACAGAGAGGTAATGAGACCCCGGCCCGAGGGGAGGGAGTGAACTCCCGACAGAGAGGAAATGTGACCCCGGCCCGAGTGAGGGTACGGAGTGAACTCCCGACCGAGAGGAAATGAGACCCCGGCCCGAGGAGAGGGAGTGAACTACTGACAGAGGAAATGAGACCCCGGCCCGAGTGAGGGGAGGGAGTGAACTCCCGACAGAGAGGAAATGAGACCCCGACACGAGGAGAGGGAGTGAACTCCCGACAGAGAGGAAATGATACCACAGCCCGAGCGAGGGGAGGGAGTGAACTCCCGACGGAGATGAAATGAGACCCCGACCCGAGGAGAGGGAGTGAACTCCCGACAGAGAGGAAATGAGACCCCGGCCTGAGCGAGGGGAGGGAGTGAACTCCCGACAGAGAGGAAATGAGACCCCGGCCCGAGCGAGGGGACGGTGAACTCCCGACAAAGGGGAAATGAGACCCCGGCCCGAGCGAGGGGACGGAGTGAACTACCGACAGAGAGGAAATGAGACCCCAGCCCGAGGGGAGGTAGTGAACTCCGACAGAGAGGAAATGAGACCCCGGCCCGAGGAGAGGGAGTGAAATACCGACAGAGAGGAAATGAGACCCCGGCCCGAGGAGAGGGAGTGAACTCCCGACAGAGAGGAAATGAGACCCCAGCCCGAGGGGAGGTAGTGAACTCCGACAGAGAGGAAATGAGACCACGGCCCGAGGGGAGGGAGTGAGACCACTGCCCGAGGGGAGGTAGTGAACTCCCGACAGAGAGGAATTGAGACCCCGGCCCGAGGGGAGGGAGTGAACTCCCGACTGAGAGGAAATGAGACCCCGGCCCGAGGGGAGGGAGTGAACTCCCGACAGAGAGGAAATGAGACCCCGGCCCGAGGGGAGGGAGTGAACTCCCGACAGAGGGGAAATGAGACCCCGGCCCGAGGGGAGGGAGTGAACTCCCGACTGAGAGGAAATGAGACCCCGGCCCGAGGGGAGGGAGTGAACTCCCAACAGAGAGGAAATGAGACCCCTGCCCGAGGGGAGGGAGTGAACTCCCAGCAGAGAGGAAATGTGACCCCGGCCCGAGCGAGGGGAGGGAGTGAACTCCCGACAGAGAGGAAATGAGACCCCGGCCCGAGGAGAGGGAGTGAACTCCCGACAGAGAGGAAATGAGACCCCGGCCTGAGCGAGGGGAGGGAGTGAACTCCTGACAGAGAGGAAATGAGACCCCGGCCCGAGCGAGGGGACGGAGTGAACTCCCGACAGAGAGGAAATGAGACCCCGGCCCGAGCGAGGGGAGCGAGTGAACTCCCGACAGAGAGGAAATGAGACCCCGGCCCGAGGGGACGGAGTGAACTCCCGACAGAGAGGAAATGAGACCCCGGCCTGAGCGAGGAGTGGGAGTGAACTCCCGACAGAGAGGAAATGAGACCCCGGCCCGAGCGACGGGACGGAGTGAACTCCCGACAGAGAGGAAATGAGACCCCGCCCCGAGCGAGGGGAGCGAGTGAACTCCCGACAGAGAGGAAATGAGACCCCGCCCCGAGCGAGGGGAGGGAGTGAACTCCCGACAGAGAGGAAATGAGACCCCGGCCCGAGGGGAGGGAGTGAACTCCCGACAGAGAGGAAATGAGACCCCGGCCCGAGGGGAGGGAGTGAACTCCCGACAGAGAGGAAATGAGACCCCGGCCCGAGGGGAGGGAGTGAACTCCTGACAGAGAGGAAATGAGACCCCGGCCCGAGCGAGGGGAGGGAGTGAACTCCCAGCAGAGAGGAAATGAGACCCCGGCCCGAGGGGAGGGAGTGAACTCCCGACAGAGAGGAAATGAGACCCCGGCCTGAGGGGAGGCAGTGAACTCCCGACAGAGAGGAAATGAGACCCCGGCCCGAGGGGAGGGAGTGAACTCCCAGCAGAGAGGAAATGAGACCCCGGCCCGAGCGAGGGGACGGAGTGAACCCCCGACAGAGAGGAAATGAGACCCCGGCAAGAGCGAGGGGAGGGAGTGAACTCCCAGCAGAGAGGAAATGAGACCCCGGCCCGAGCGAGGGGAGGGAGTGAACTCCCAGCAGAGAGGAAATGAGACCCCGGCCCGAGGGGAGGGAGTGAACTCCTGACAGAGAGGAAATGAGACCCCGGCCCGAGCGAGGGGAGGGAGTGAACTCCCGACAGAGAGGAAATGAGACCCCAGCCCGAGTGAGGGGAGGGAGTGAACTCCCGACAGAGAGGAAATGTGACCCCGGCCCGAGAGGAGGGAGTGAACTCCCGACAGAGAGGAAATGAGACCCCGGCCCGAGCGAGGGGAGGGAGTGAACTCCCGACAGAGAGGAAATGAGACCCCGGCCCGAGCGAGGGGAGGGAGTGAACTCCGACAGAGAGGAAATGAGACCCCGGCCCGAGGAGAGGGAGTGAACTACCGACAGAGAGGAAATGAGACCCCGGCCCGAGCGAGGGGACGGAGTGAACTCCCGACAGAGAGGAAATGAGACCCCAGCCCGAGGGGAGCGAGTGAACTCCCGACAGAGAGGAAATGAGACCCCGGCCCGAGGGGAGGGAGTGAACTCCCGACAGAGAGGAAATGTGACCCCGGCCCGAGTGAGGGTACGGAGTGAACTCCCGACAGAGAGGAAATGAGACCCCGGCCCGAGGAGAGGGAGTGAACTACTGACAGAGGAAATGAGACCCCGGCCCGAGCGAGGGGAGGGAGTGAACTCCCGACAGAGAGGAAATGAGACCCCGACCCGAGGAGAGGGAGTGAACTCCCGACAGAGAGGAAATGAGACCCCAGCCCGAGCGAGGGGAGGGAGTGAACTCCCGACGGAGATGAAATGAGACCCCGACCCGAGGAGAGGGAGTGAACTCCCGACAGAGAGGAAATGAGACCCCGGCCTGAGCGAGGGGAGGGAGTGAACTCCCGACAGAGAGGAAATGAGACCCCGGCCCGAGCGAGGGGACGGTGAACTCCCGACAAAGGGGAAATGAGACCCCGGCCCGAGTGAGGGTACGGAGTGAACTCCCGACAGAGAGGAAATGAGACCCCGGCCCGAGGAGAGGGAGTGAACTACTGACAGAGGAAATGAGACCCCGGCCCGAGCGAGGGGAGGGAGTGAACTCCCGACAGAGAGGAAATGAGACCCCGACCCGAGGAGACGGAGTGAACTCCCGACAGAGAGGAAATGAGACCCCAGCCCGAGCGAGGGGAGGGAGTGAACTCCCGACGGAGATGAAATGAGACCCCGACCCGAGGAGAGGGAGTGAACTCCCGACAGAGAGGAAATGAGACCCCGGCCTGAGCGAGGGGAGGGAGTGAACTCCCGACAGAGAGGAAATGAGACCCCGGCCCGAGCGAGGGGACGGTGAACTCCCGACAAAGGGGAAATGAGACCCCGGCCCGAGCGAGGGGACGGAGTGAACTCCCGACAGAGAGGAAATGAGACCCCGGCCCGAGGAGAGGGAGTGAACTACCGACAGAGAGGAAATGAGACCCCGGCCCGAGCGAGGGGAGGGAGTGAACTCCCGACAGAGAGGAAATGAGACCCCGGCCCGAGGAGAGGGAGTGAACTCCCGACAGAGAGGAAATGAGACCCCGGGCCGAGCGAGGGGACGGTGAACTCCCGACAAAGGGGAAATGAGACCCCGGCCTGAGCGAGGGGACGGAGTGAACTCCCGACAGAGAGGAAATGAGACCCCGGCCCGAGGAGAGGGAGTGAACTACCGACAGAGAGGAAATGAGACCCCGGCCCGAGCGAGGGGAGGGAGTGAACTCCCGACAGAGAGGAAATGAGACCCCGGCCCGAGGAGAGGGAGTGAACTACCGACAGAGAGGAAATGAGACCCCGGCCCGAGCGAGGGGAGGGAGTGAACTCCCGACAGAGAGGAAATGAGACCCCGACCCGAGGAGAGGGAGTGAACTCCCGACAGAGAGGAAATGAGACCCCAGCCCGAGCGAGGGGAGGGAGTGAACTCCCGACGGAGATGAAATGAGACCCCGACCCGAGGAGAGGGAGTGAACTCCCGACAGAGAGGAAATGAGACCCCGGCCTGAGCGAGGGGAGGGAGTGAACTCCCGACAGAGAGGAAATGAGACCCCGGCCCGAGCGAGGGGACGGTGAACTCCCGACAAAGGGGAAATGAGACCCCGGCCCGAGTGAGGGTACGGAGTGAACTCCCGACAGAGAGGAAATGAGACCCCGGCCCGAGGAGAGGGAGTGAACTACTGACAGAGGAAATGAGACCCCGGCCCGAGCGAGGGGAGGGAGTGAACTCCCGACAGAGAGGAAATGAGACCCCCACCCGAGGAGAGGGAGTGAACTCCCGACAGAGAGGAAATGAGACCCCAGCCCGAGCGAGGGGAGGGAGTGAACTCCCGACGGAGATGAAATGAGACCCCGACCCGAGGAGAGGGAGTGAACTCCCGACAGAGAGGAAATGAGACCCCGGCCTGAGCGAGGGGAGGGAGTGAACTCCCGACAGAGAGGAAATGAGACCCCGGCCCGAGCGAGGGGACGGTGAACTCCCGACAAAGGGGAAATGAGACCCCGGCCCGAGCGAGGGGACGGAGTGAACTCCCGACAGAGAGGAAATGAGACCCCGGCCCGAGGAGAGGGAGTGAACTACCGACAGAGAGGAAATGAGACCCCGGCCCGAGCGAGGGGAGGGAGTGAACTCCCGACAGAGAGGAAATGAGACCCCGGCCCGAGGAGAGGGAGTGAACTCCCGACAGAGAGGAAATGAGACCCCGGGCCGAGCGAGGGGACGGTGAACTCCCGACAAAGGGGAAATGAGACCCCGGCCTGAGCGAGGGGACGGAGTGAACTCCCGACAGAGAGGAAATGAGACCCCGGCCCGAGGAGAGGGAGTGAACTACCGACAGAGAGGAAATGAGACCCCGGCCCGAGCGAGGGGAGGGAGTGAACTCCCGACAGAGAGGAAATGAGACCCCGGCCCGAGGAGAGGGAGTGAACTACCGACAGAGAGGAAATGAGACCCCGGCCCGAGCGAGGGGAGGGAGTGAACTCCCGACAGAGAGGAAATGAGACCCCGGCCCGAGGGGAGGGAGTGAACTCCCGACAGAGAGGAAATGAGACCCCGGTCCGAGGGGAGGGAGTGAACTCCTGACAGAGAGGAAATGAGACCCCGGCCTGAGGGGAGGCAGTGAACTCCCGACAGAGGGGAAATGAGACCCCGGCCAGAGGGGAGGCAGTGAACTCCCGACAGAGGGGAAATGAGACCCCAGCCCGAGCGAGGGGAGGGAGTGAACTCCCGACGGAGATGAAATGAGACCCCGACCCGAGGAGAGGGAGTGAACTCCCGACAGAGAGGAAATGAGACCCCGGCCTGAGCGAGGGGAGGGAGTGAACTCCCGACAGAGAGGAAATGAGACCCCGGCCCGAGCGAGGGGACGGTGAACTCCCGACAAAGGGGAAATGAGACCCCGGCCCGAGCGAGGGGACGGAGTGAACTCCCGACAGAGAGGAAATGAGACCCCGGCCCGAGGAGAGGGAGTGAACTACCGACAGAGAGGAAATGAGACCTCGGCCCGACCGAGGGGAGGGAGTGAACTCCCGACAGAGAGGAAATGAGACCCCGGCCCGAGGAGAGGGAGTGAACTCCCGACAGAGAGGAAATGAGACCACGGCCCGAGCGAGGGGACGGTGAACTCCCGACAAAGGGGAAATGAGACCCCGGCCTGAGCGAGGGGACGGAGTGAACTCCCGACAGAGAGGAAATGAGACCCCGGCCCGAGGAGAGGGAGTGAACTACCGACAGAGAGGAAATGAGACCCCGGCCCGAGGAGAGGGAGTGAACTACTGACAGAGGAAATGAGACCCCGGCCCGAGCGAGGGGAGGGAGTGAACTCCCGACAGAGAGGAAATGAGACCCCGACCCGAGGAGAGGGAGTGAACTCCCGACAGAGAGGAAATGAGACCCCAGCCCGAGCGAGGGGAGGGAGTGAACTCCCGACGGAGATGAAATGAGACCCCGGCCCGAGGAGAGGGAGTGAACTACCGACAGAGAGGAAATGAGACCCCGGCCTGAGCGAGGGGAGGGAGTGAACTCCCGACAGAGAGGAAATGAGACCCCGGCCCGAGGAGAGGGAGTGAACTCCCGACAGAGAGGAAATGAGACCCCGGCCCGAGCGACGGGACGGAGTGAACTCCCGACAGAGAGGAAATGAGACCCCGCCCCGAGCGAGGGGAGCGAGTGA
Organism: Hypanus sabinus; assembly: GCF_030144855.1. Lineage (NCBI taxonomy): Eukaryota > Metazoa > Chordata > Chondrichthyes > Myliobatiformes > Dasyatidae > Hypanus > Hypanus sabinus. The sequence goes on from NW_026779726.1 coordinate 42,168, forward strand.
ACTCCCGACAGAGAGGAAATGAGACCCCGCCCCGAGCGAGGGGAGGGAGTGAACTCCCGACAGAGAGGAAATGAGACCCCGGCCCGAGGGGAGGGAGTGAACTCCCGACAGAGAGGAAATGAGACCCCGGCCCGAGGGGAGGGAGTGAACTCCCGACAGAGAGGAAATGAGACCCCGGCCCGAGGGGAGGGAGTGAACTCCTGACAGAGAGGAAATGAGACCCCGGCCCGAGCGAGGGGAGGGAGTGAACTCCCAGCAGAGAGGAAATGAGACCCCGGCCCGAGGGGAGGGAGTGAACTCCCGACAGAGAGGAAATGAGACCCCGGCCTGAGGGGAGGCAGTGAACTCCCGACAGAGAGGAAATGAGACCCCGGCCCGAGGGGAGGGAGTGAACTCCCAGCAGAGAGGAAATGAGACCCCGGCCCGAGCGAGGGGACGGAGTGAACCCCCGACAGAGAGGAAATGAGACCCCGGCAAGAGCGAGGGGAGGGAGTGAACTCCCAGCAGAGAGGAAATGAGACCCCGGCCCGAGCGAGGGGAGGGAGTGAACTCCCAGCAGAGAGGAAATGAGACCCCGGCCCGAGGGGAGGGAGTGAACTCCTGACAGAGAGGAAATGAGACCCCGGCCCGAGCGAGGGGAGGGAGTGAACTCCCGACAGAGAGGAAATGAGACCCCAGCCCGAGTGAGGGGAGGGAGTGAACTCCCGACAGAGAGGAAATGTGACCCCGGCCCGAGAGGAGGGAGTGAACTCCCGACAGAGAGGAAATGAGACCCCGGCCCGAGCGAGGGGAGGGAGTGAACTCCCGACAGAGAGGAAATGAGACCCCGGCCCGAGCGAGGGGAGGGAGTGAACTCCGACAGAGAGGAAATGAGACCCCGGCCCGAGGAGAGGGAGTGAACTACCGACAGAGAGGAAATGAGACCCCGGCCCGAGCGAGGGGACGGAGTGAACTCCCGACAGAGAGGAAATGAGACCCCAGCCCGAGGGGAGCGAGTGAACTCCCGACAGAGAGGAAATGAGACCCCGGCCCGAGGGGAGGGAGTGAACTCCCGACAGAGAGGAAATGTGACCCCGGCCCGAGTGAGGGTACGGAGTGAACTCCCGACAGAGAGGAAATGAGACCCCGGCCCGAGGAGAGGGAGTGAACTACTGACAGAGGAAATGAGACCCCGGCCCGAGCGAGGGGAGGGAGTGAACTCCCGACAGAGAGGAAATGAGACCCCGACCCGAGGAGAGGGAGTGAACTCCCGACAGAGAGGAAATGAGACCCCAGCCCGAGCGAGGGGAGGGAGTGAACTCCCGACGGAGATGAAATGAGACCCCGACCCGAGGAGAGGGAGTGAACTCCCGACAGAGAGGAAATGAGACCCCGGCCTGAGCGAGGGGAGGGAGTGAACTCCCGACAGAGAGGAAATGAGACCCCGGCCCGAGCGAGGGGACGGTGAACTCCCGACAAAGGGGAAATGAGACCCCGGCCCGAGTGAGGGTACGGAGTGAACTCCCGACAGAGAGGAAATGAGACCCCGGCCCGAGGAGAGGGAGTGAACTACTGACAGAGGAAATGAGACCCCGGCCCGAGCGAGGGGAGGGAGTGAACTCCCGACAGAGAGGAAATGAGACCCCGACCCGAGGAGAGGGAGTGAACTCCCGACAGAGAGGAAATGAGACCCCAGCCCGAGCGAGGGGAGGGAGTGAACTCCCGACGGAGATGAAATGAGACCCCGACCCGAGGAGAGGGAGTGAACTCCCGACAGAGAGGAAATGAGACCCCGGCCTGAGCGAGGGGAGGGAGTGAACTCCCGACAGAGAGGAAATGAGACCCCGGCCCGAGCGAGGGGACGGTGAACTCCCGACAAAGGGGAAATGAGACCCCGGCCCGAGCGAGGGGAAGGAGTGAACTCCCGACAGAGAGGAAATGAGACCCCGGCCCGAGGAGAGGGAGTGAACTACCGACAGAGAGGAAATGAGACCCCGGCCCGAGCGAGGGGAGGGAGTGAACTCCCGACAGAGAGGAAATGAGACCCCGGCCCGAGGAGAGGGAGTGAACTCCCGACAGAGAGGAAATGAGACCCCGGGCCGAGCGAGGGGACGGTGAACTCCCGACAAAGGGGAAATGAGACCCCGGCCTGAGCGAGGGGACGGAGTGAACTCCCGACAGAGAGGAAATGAGACCCCGGCCCGAGGAGAGGGAGTGAACTACCGACAGAGAGGAAATGAGACCCCGGCCCGAGCGAGGGGAGGGAGTGAACTCCCGACAGAGAGGAAATGAGACCCCGGCCCGAGGAGAGGGAGTGAACTACCGACAGAGAGGAAATGAGACCCCGGCCCGAGCGAGGGGAGGGAGTGAACTCCCGACAGAGAGGAAATGAGACCCCGGCCCGAGGGGAGGGAGTGAACTCCCGACAGAGAGGAAATGAGACCCCGGTCCGAGGGGAGGGAGTGAACTCCTGACAGAGAGGAAATGAGACCCCGGCCTGAGGGGAGGCAGTGAACTCCCGACAGAGGGGAAATGAGACCCCGGCCCGAGGGGAGGCAGTGAACTCCCGACAGAGGGGAAATGAGACCCCAGCCCGAGCGAGGGGAGGGAGTGAACTCCCGACGGAGATGAAATGAGACCCCGACCCGAGGAGAGGGAGTGAACTCCCGACAGAGAGGAAATGAGACCCCGGCCTGAGCGAGGGGAGGGAGTGAACTCCCGACAGAGAGGAAATGAGACCCCGGCCCGAGCGAGGGGACGGTGAACTCCCGACAAAGGGGAAATGAGACCCCGGCCCGAGCGAGGGGACGGAGTGAACTCCCGACAGAGAGGAAATGAGACCCCGGCCCGAGGAGAGGGAGTGAACTACCGACAGAGAGGAAATGAGACCTCGGCCCGACCGAGGGGAGGGAGTGAACTCCCGACAGAGAGGAAATGAGACCCCGGCCCGAGGAGAGGGAGTGAACTCCCGACAGAGAGGAAATGAGACCCCGGCCCGAGCGAGGGGACGGTGAACTCCCGACAAAGGGGAAATGAGACCCCGGCCTGAGCGAGGGGACGGAGTGAACTCCCGACAGAGAGGAAATGAGACCCCGGCCCGAGGAGAGGGAGTGAACTACCGACAGAGAGGAAATGAGACCCCGGCCCGAGCGAGGGGAGGGAGTGAACTCCCGACAGAGAGGAAATGAGACCCCGGCCCGAGGAGAGGGAGTGAACTACCGACAGAGAGGAAATGAGACCCCGGCCCGAGTGAGGGGAGGGAGTGAACTCCCGACAGAGAGGAAATGAGACCCCGGCCCGAGGGGAGGGAGTGAACTCCCGACAGAGAGGAAATGAGACCCCGGTCCGAGGGGAGGGAGTGAACTCCTGACACAGAGGAAATGAGACCCCGGCCTGAGGGGAGGCAGTGAACTCCCGACAGAGGGGAGATGAGACCCCGGCCCGAGGGGAGGCAGTGAACTCCCGACAGAGGGGAAATGAGACCACGGCCCGAGGGGAGGGAGTGAGACCACTGCCCGAGGGGAGGTAGTGAACTCCCGACAGAGAGGAAATCAGACCCCGGCCCGAGGGGAGGGAGTGAACTCCCGACTGAGAGGAAATGAGACCCCGGCCCGAGGGGAGGGAGTGAACTCCCGACAGAGAGGAAATGAGACCCCGGCCCGAGGGGAGGGAGTGAACTCCCAGCAGAGAGGAAATGAGACCCCGGCCCGAGCGAGGGGAGGGAGTGAACTCCCGACAGAGAGGAAATGAGACCCCAGCCCGAGTGAGGGGAGGGAGTGAACTCCCGACAGAGAGGAAATGTGACCCCGGCCCGAGAGGAGGGAGTGAACTCCCGACAGAGAGGAAATGAGACCCCGGCCCGAGCGAGGGGAGGGAGTGAACTCCGACAGAGAGGAAATGAGACCCCGGCCCGAGCGAGGGGAGGGAGTGAACTCCGACAGAGAGGAAATGAGACCCCGGCCCGAGGAGAGGGAGTGAACTACCGACAGAGAGGAAATGAGACCCCGGCCCGAGCGAGGGGACGGAGTGAACTCCCGACAGAGAGGAAATGAGACCCCAGCCCGAGGGGAGCGAGTGAACTCCCGACAGAGAGGAAATGAGACCCCGGCCCGAGGGGAGGGAGTGAACTCCCGACAGAGAGGAAATGTGACCCCGGCCCGAGTGAGGGTACGGAGTGAACTCCCGACAGAGAGGAAATGAGACCCCGGCCCGAGGAGAGGGAGTGAACTACTGACAGAGGAAATGAGACCCCGGCCCGAGCGAGGGGAGGGAGTGAACTCCCGACAGAGAGGAAATGAGACCCCGACCCGAGGAGAGGGAGTGAACTCCCGACAGAGAGGAAATGAGACCCCAGCCCGAGCGAGGGGAGGGAGTGAACTCCCGACGGAGATGAAATGAGACCCCGACCCGAGGAGAGGGAGTGAACTCCCGACAGAGAGGAAATGAGACCCCGGCCTGAGCGAGGGGAGGGAGTGAACTCCCGACAGAGAGGAAATGAGACCCCGGCCCGAGCGAGGGGACGGTGAACTCCCGACAAAGGGGAAATGAGACCCCGGCCCGAGTGAGGGTACGGAGTGAACTCCCGACAGAGAGGAAATGAGACCCCGGCCCGAGGAGAGGGAGTGAACTACTGACAGAGGAAATGAGACCCCGGCCCGAGCGAGGGGAGGGAGTGAACTCCCGACAGAGAGGAAATGAGACCCCGACCCGAGGAGAGGGAGTGAACTCCCGACAGAGAGGAAATGAGACCCCAGCCCGAGCGAGGGGAGGGAGTGAACTCCCGACGGAGATGAAATGAGACCCCGACCCGAGGAGAGGGAGTGAACTCCCGACAGAGAGGAAATGAGACCCCGGCCTGAGCGAGGGGAGGGAGTGAACTCCCGACAGAGAGGAAATGAGACCCCGGCCCGAGCGAGGGGACGGTGAACTCCCGACAAAGGGGAAATGAGACCCCGGCCCGAGCGAGGGGACGGAGTGAACTCCCGACAGAGAGGAAATGAGACCCCGGCCCGAGGAGAGGGAGTGAACTACCGACAGAGAGGAAATGAGACCCCGGCCCGAGCGAGGGGAGGGAGTGAACTCCCGACAGAGAGGAAATGAGACCCCGGCCCGAGGAGAGGGAGTTAACTCCCGACAGAGAGGAAATGAGACCCCGGCCCGAGCGAGGGGAGGGAGTGAACTCCCGACAGAGAGGAAATGAGACCCCGGCCCGAGGGGAGGGAGTGAACTCCCGACAGAGAGGAAATGAGACCCCGGTCCGAGGGGAGGGAGTGAACTCCTGACAGAGAGGAAATGAGACCCCGGCCTGAGGGGAGGCAGTGAACTCCCGACAGAGGGGAAATGAGACCCCGGCCCGAGGGGAGGCAGTGAACTCCCGACAGAGGGGAAATGAGACCACGGCCCGAGGGGAGGGAGTGAGACCACTGCCCGAGGGGAGGTAGTGAACTCCCGACAGAGAGGAAATGAGACCCCGGCCCGAGGGGAGGGAGTGAACTCCCGACTGAGAGGAAATGAGACCCCGGCCCGAGGGGAGGGAGTGAACTCCCGACAGAGAGGAAATGAGACCCCGGCCCGAGGGGAGGGAGTGAACTCCCGACAGAGGGGAAATGAGACCCCGGCCCGAGGGGAGGCAGTGAACTCCCGACAGAGAGGAAATGAGACCCCGGCCCGAGGGGAGGGAGTGAACTCCCAGCAGAGAGGAAATGAGACCCCGGCCCGAGCGAGGGGAGGGAGTGAACTCCCGACAGAGAGGAAATGAGACCCCGGCCCGAGGAGAGGGAGTGAACTCCCGACAGAGAGGAAATGAGACCCCGGCCTGAGCGAGGGGAGGGAGTGAACTCCCAGCAGAGAGGAAATGAGACCCCGGCCCGAGCGAGGGGACGGAGTGAACTCCCGACAGAGAGGAAATGAGACCCCGGCCCGAGCGAGGGGACGGAGTGAACTCCCGACAGAGAGGAAATGAGACCCCGGCCCGAGCGACGGGAGGGAGTGAACTCCCGACAGAGAGGAAATGAGACCCCGCCCCGAGCGAGGGGAGCGAGTGAACTCCCGACAGAGAGGAAATGAGACCCCGCCCCGAGCGAGGGGAGGGAGTGAACTCCCGACAGAGAGGAAATGAGACCCCGGCCCGAGGGGAGGGAGTGAACTCCCGACAGAGAGGAAATGAGACCCCGGCCCGAGGGGAGGGAGTGAACTCCCGACAGAGCGGAAATGAGACCCCGGCCCGAGGGGAGGGAGTGAACTCCCGACAGAGAGGAAATGAGACCCCGGCCTGAGTGACGGGACGGAGTGAACTCCCGACAGAGAGGAAATGAGACCCCGCTTCGAGCGAGGGGAGCGAGTGAACTCCCGACAGAGAGGAAATGAGACCCCGCCCCGAGCGAGGGGAGGGAGTGAACTCCCGACAGAGTGGAAATGAGACCCCGGCCCGAGGGGAGGGAGTGAACTCCCGACAGAGAGGAAATGAGACCCCGGCCCGAGGGGAGGGAGTGAACTCCCGACAGAGAGGAAATGAGACCCCGGCCCGAGCGAGGGGAGGGAGTGAACTCCCGACAGAGAGGAAATGAGACCCCGGCCTGAGGGGAGGCAGTGAACTCCCGACAGAGAGGAAATGAGACCCCGGCCCGAGGGGAGGGAGTGAACTCCCAGCAGAGAGGAAATGAGACCCCGGCCCGAGCGAGGGGACGGAGTGAACTCCCGACAGAGAGGAAATGAGACCCCGGCAAGAGCGAGGGGAGGGAGTGAACTCCCAGCAGAGAGGAAATGAGACCCCGGCCCGAGGGGAGGGAGTGAACTCCTGACAGAGAGGAAATGAGACCCCGGCCCGAGCGAGGGGAGGGAGTGAACTCCCGACAGAGAGGAAATCAGACCCCGGCCCGAGCGAAGGGACGGAGTGAACTCCCGACAGAGAGGAAATGAGACCCCAGCCCGAGGGGAGCGAGTGAACTCCCGACAGAGAGGAAATGAGACCCCGGCCCGAGGGGAGGGAGTGAACTCCCGACAGAGAGGAAATGTGACCCCGGCCCGAGTGAGGGTACGGAGTGAACTCCCGACAGAGAGGAAATGAGACCCCGGCCCGAGGAGAGGGAGTGAACTACTGACAGAGGAAATGAGACCCCGGCCCGAGCGAGGGGAGGGAGTGAACTCCCGACAGAGAGGAAATGAGACCCCGACCCGAGGAGAGGGAGTGAACTCCCGACAGAGAGGAAATGAGACCCCAGCCCGTGCGAGGGGAGGGAGTGAACTCCCGACGGAGATGAAATGAGACCCCGACCCGAGGAGAGGGAGTGAACTCCCGACAGAGAGGAAATGAGACCCCGGCCTGAGCGAGGGGAGGGAGTGAACTCCCGACAGAGAGGAAATGAGACCCCGGCCCGAGCGAGGGGACGGTGAACTCCCGACAAAGGGGAAATGAGACCCCGGCCCGAGTGAGGGTACGGAGTGAACTCCCGACAGAGAGGAAATGAGACCCCGGCCCGAGGAGAGGGAGTGAACTACTGACAGAGGAAATGAGACCCCGGCCCGAGCGAGGGGAGGGAGTGAACTCCCGACAGAGAGGAAATGAGACCCCGACCCGAGGAGAGGGAGTGAACTCCCGACAGAGAGGAAATGAGACCCCAGCCCGAGCGAGGGGAGGGAGTGAACTCCCGACGGAGATGAAATGAGACCCCGACTCGAGGAGAGCGAGTGAACTCCCGACAGAGAGGAAATGAGACCCCGGCCTGAGCGAGGGGAGGGAGTGAACTCCCGACAGAGAGGAAATGAGACCCCGGCCCGAGCGAGGGGACGGTGAACTCCCGACAAAGGGGAAATGAGACCCCGGCCCGAGCGAGGGGACGGAGTGAACTCCCGACAGAGAGGAAATGAGACCCCGGCCCGAGGAGAGGGAGTGAACTACCGACAGAGAGGAAATGAGACCCCGGCCCGAGGAGAGGGAGTGAACTACCGACAGAGAGGAAATGAGACCCCGGCCCGAGCGAGGGGAGGGAGTGAACTCCCGACAGAGAGGAAATGAGACCCCGGCCCGAGGAGAGGGAGTGAACTCCCGACAGAGAGGAAATGAGACCCCGGCCCGAGCGAGGGGAGGGAGTGAACTCCCGACAGAGAGGAAATGAGACCCCGGCCCGAGGGGAGGGAGTGAACTCCCGACAGAGAGGAAATGAGACCCCGGCCCGAGGGGAGGGAGTGAACTCCCGACAGAGCGGAAATGAGACCCCGGCCCGAGGGGAGGGAGTGAACTCCCGACAGAGAGGAAATGAGACCCCGCTTCGAGCGAGGGGAGGGAGTGAACTACCGACAGAGAGGAAATGAGACCCCGCCCCGAGCGAGGGGAGGGAGTGAACTCCCGACAGAGAGGAAATGAAACCCCGGCCCGAGGGGAGGGAGTGAACTCCCGACAGAGAGGAAATGAGACCCCGGCCCGAGGGGAGGGAGTGAACTACCGACAGAGAGGAAATGAGACCCCGGCCCGAGCGAGGGGAGGGAGTGAACTCCCGACAGAGAGGAATTGAGACCCCGGCCCGAGGAGAGGGAGTGAACTCCCGACAGAGAGGAAATGAGACCCCGGCCCGAGCGAGGGGACGGTGAACTCCCGACAAAGGGGAAATGAGACCCCGGCCTGAGCGAGGGGACGGAGTGAACTCCCGACAGAGAGGAAATGAGACCCCGGCCCGAGGAGAGGGAGTGAACTACCGACAGAGAGGAAATGAGACCCCGGCCCGAGCGAGGGGAGGGAGTGAACTCCCGACAGAGAGGAAATGAGACCCCGGCCCGAGGAGAGGGAGTGAACTACCGACAGAGAGGAAATGAGACCCCGGCCCGAGCGAGGGGAGGGAGTGAACTCCCGACAGAGAGGAAATGAGACCCCGGCCCGAGGGGAGGGAGTGAACTCCCGACAGAGAGGAAATGAGACCCCGGTCCGAGGGGAGGGAGTGAACTCCTGACAGATAGGAAATGAGACCCCGGCCTGAGGGGAGGCAGTGAACTCCCGACAGAGGGGAAATGAGACCCCGGCCCGAGGGGAGGCAGTGAACTCCCGACAGAGGGGAAATGAGACCCCAGCCCGAGCGAGGGGAGGGAGTGAACTCCCGACGGAGATGAAATGAGACCCCGACCCGAGGAGAGGGAGTGAACTCCCGACAGAGAGGAAATGAGACCCCGGCCTGAGCGAGGGGAGGGAGTGAACTCCCGACAGAGAGGAAATGAGACCCCGGCCCGAGCGAGGGGACGGTGAACTCCCGACAAAGGGGAAATGAGACCCCGGCCCGAGCGAGGGGACGGAGTGAACTCCCGACAGAGAGGAAATGAGACCCCGGCCCGAGGAGAGGGAGTGAACTACCGACAGAGAGGAAATGAGACCCCGGCCCGAGCGAGGGGAGGGAGTGAACTCCCGACAGAGAGGAAATGAGACCCCGGCCCGAGGAGAGGGAGTGAACTCCCGACAGAGAGGAAATGAGACCCCGGCCCGAGCGAGGGGACGGTGAACTCCCGACAAAGGGGAAATGAGACCCCGGCCTGAGCGAGGGGACGGAGTGAACTCCCGACAGAGAGGAAATGAGACCCCGGCCCGAGGAGAGGGAGTGAACTACCGACAGAGAGGAAATGAGACCCCGGCCCGAGTGAGGGTACGGAGTGAACTCCCGACAGAGAGGAAATGAGACCCCGGCCCGAGGAGAGGGAGTGAACTACTGACAGAGGAAATGAGACCCCGGCCCGAGCGAGGGGAGGGAGTGAACTCCCGACAGAGAGGAAATGAGACCCCGCTTCGAGCGAGGGGAGGGAGTGAACTACCGACAGAGAGGAAATGAGACCCCGCCCCAAGCGAGGGGAGGGAGTGAACTCCCGACAGAGAGGAAATGAGACCCCGCCCCGAGCGAGGGGAGGGAGTGAACTCCCGACAGAGAGGAAATGAGACCCCGGCCCGAGGGGAGGGAGTGAACTCCCGACAGAGAGGAAATGAGACCCCGGCCCGAGGGGAGGGAGTGAACTCCCGACAGAGCGGAAATGAGACCCCGGCCCGAGGGGAGGGAGTGAACTCCCGACAGAGAGGAAATGAGACCCCGGCCTGAGTGACGGGACGGAGTGAACTCCCGACAGAGAGGAAATGAGACCCCGCTTCGAGCAAGGGGAGCGAGTGAACTCCCGACAGAGAGGAAATGAGACCCCGCCCCGAGCGAGGGGAGGGAGTGAACTCCCGACAGAGTGGAAATGAGACCCCGGCCCGAGGGGAGGGAGTGAACTCCCGACAGAGAGGAAATGAGACCCCGGCCCGAGGGGAGGGAGTGAACTCCCGACAGAGAGGAAATGAGACCCCGGCCCGAGCGAGGGGAGGGAGTGAACTCCCAGCAGAGAGGAAATGAGACCCCGGCCCGAGGGGAGGGAGTGAACTCCCGACAGAGAGGAAATGAGACCCCGGCCTGAGGGGAGGCAGTGAACTCCCGACAGAGAGGAAATGAGACCCCGGCCCGAGGGGAGGGAGTGAACTCCCAGCAGAGAGGAAATGAGACCCCGGCCCGAGCGAGGGGACGGAGTGAACTCCCGACAGAGAGGAAATGAGACCCCGGCAAGAGCGAGGGGAGGGAGTGAACTCCCAGCAGAGAGGAAATGAGACCCCGGCCCGAGGGGAGGGAGTGAACTCCTGACAGAGAGGAAATGAGACCCCGGCCCGAGCGAGGGGAGGGAGTGAACTCCCGACAGAGAGGAAATGAGACCCCGGCCCGAGCGAGGGGACGGAGTGAACTCCCGACAGAGAGGAAATGAGACCCCAGCCCGAGGGGAGCGAGTGAACTCCCGACAGAGAGGAAATGAGACCCCGGCCCGAGGGGAGGGAGTGAACTCCCGACAGAGAGGAAATGTGACCCCGGCCCGAGTGAGGGTACGGAGTGAACTCCCGACAGAGAGGAAATGAGACCCCGGCCCGAGGAGAGGGAGTGAACTACTGACAGAGGAAATGAGACCCCGGCCCGAGCGAGGGGAGGGAGTGAACTCCCGACAGAGAGGAAATGAGACCCCGACCCGAGGAGAGGGAGTGAACTCCCGACAGAGAGGAAATGAGACCCCAGCCCGTGCGAGGGGAGGGAGTGAACTCCCGACGGAGATGAAATGAGACCCCGACCCGAGGAGAGGGAGTGAACTCCCGACAGAGAGGAAATGAGACCCCGGCCTGAGCGAGGGGAGGGAGTGAACTCCCGACAGAGAGGAAATGAGACCCCGGCCCGAGCGAGGGGACGGTGAACTCCCGACAAAGGGGAAATGAGACCCCGGCCCGAGTGAGGGTACGGAGTGAACTCCCGACAGAGAGGAAATGAGACCCCGGCCCGAGGAGAGGGAGTGAACTACTGACAGAGGAAATGAGACCCCGGCCCGAGCGAGGGGAGGGAGTGAACTCCCGACAGAGAGGAAATGAGACCCCGACCCGAGGAGAGGGAGTGAACTCCCGACAGAGAGGAAATGAGACCCCAGCCCGAGCGAGGGGAGGGAGTGAACTCCCGACGGAGATGAAATGAGACCCCGACTCGAGGAGAGCGAGTGAACTCCCGACAGAGAGGAAATGAGACCCCGGCCTGAGCGAGGGGAGGGAGTGAACTCCCGACAGAGAGGAAATGAGACCCCGGCCCGAGGGGAGGGAGTGAACTCCCAGCAGAGAGGAAATGAGACCCCGGCCCGAGCGAGGGGACGGAGTGAACTCCCGACAGAGAGGAAATGAGACCCCGGCAAGAGCGAGGGGAGGGAGTGAACTCCCAGCAGAGAGGAAATGAGACCCCGGCCCGAGGGGAGGGAGTGAACTCCTGACAGAGAGGAAATGAGACCCCGGCCCGAGCGAGGGGAGGGAGTGAACTCCCGACAGAGAGGAAATGAGACCCCGGCCCGAGCGAGGGGACGGAGTGAACTCCCGACAGAGAGGAAATGAGACCCCAGCCCGAGGGGAGCGAGTGAACTCCCGACAGAGAGGAAATGAGACCCCGGCCCGAGGGGAGGGAGTGAACTCCCGACAGAGAGGAAATGTGACCCCGGCCCGAGTGAGGGTACGGAGTGAACTCCCGACAGAGAGGAAATGAGACCCCGGCCCGAGGAGAGGGAGTGAACTACTGACAGAGGAAATGAGACCCCGGCCCGAGCGAGGGGAGGGAGTGAACTCCCGACAGAGAGGAAATGAGACCCCGACCCGAGGAGAGGGAGTGAACTCCCGACAGAGAGGAAATGAGACCCCAGCCCGTGCGAGGGGAGGGAGTGAACTCCCGACGGAGATGAAATGAGACCCCGACCCGAGGAGAGGGAGTGAACTCCCGACAGAGAGGAAATGAGACCCCGGCCTGAGCGAGGGGAGGGAGTGAACTCCCGACAGAGAGGAAATGAGACCCCGGCCCGAGCGAGGGGACGGTGAACTCCCGACAAAGGGGAAATGAGACCCCGGCCCGAGTGAGGGTACGGAGTGAACTCCCGACAGAGAGGAAATGAGACCCCGGCCCGAGGAGAGGGAGTGAACTACTGACAGAGGAAATGAGACCCCGGCCCGAGCGAGGGGAGGGAGTGAACTCCCGACAGAGAGGAAATGAGACCCCGACCCGAGGAGAGGGAGTGAACTCCCGACAGAGAGGAAATGAGACCCCAGCCCGAGCGAGGGGAGGGAGTGAACTCCCGACGGAGATGAAATGAGACCCCGACTCGAGGAGAGCGAGTGAACTCCCGACAGAGAGGAAATGAGACCCCGGCCTGAGCGAGGGGAGGGAGTGAACTCCCGACAGAGAGGAAATGAGACCCCGGCCCGAGCGAGGGGACGGTGAACTCCCGACAAAGGGGAAATGAGACCCCGGCCCGAGCGAGGGGACGGAGTGAACTCCCGACAGAGAGGAAATGAGACCCCGGCCCGAGGAGAGGGAGTGAACTACCGACAGAGAGGAAATGAGACCCCGGCCCGAGGAGAGGGAGTGAACTACCGACAGAGAGGAAATGAGACCCCGGCCCGAGCGAGGGGAGGGAGTGAACTCCCGACAGAGAGGAAATGAGACCCCGGCCCGAGGAGAGGGAGTGAACTCCCGACAGAGAGGAAATGAGACCCCGGCCCGAGCGAGGGGAGGGAGTGAACTCCCGACAGAGAGGAAATGAGACCCCGGCCCGAGGGGAGGGAGTGAACTCCCGACAGAGAGGAAATGAGACCCCGGCCCGAGGGGAGGGAGTGAACTCCCGACAGAGCGGAAATGAGACCCCGGCCCGAGGGGAGGGAGTGAACTCCCGACAGAGAGGAAATGAGACCCCGCTTCGAGCGAGGGGAGGGAGTGAACTACCGACAGAGAGGAAATGAGACCCCGCCCCGAGCGAGGGGAGGGAGTGAACTCCCGACAGAGAGGAAATGAAACCCCGGCCCGAGGGGAGGGAGTGAACTCCCGACAGAGAGGAAATGAGACCCCGGCCCGAGGGGAGGGAGTGAACTACCGACAGAGAGGAAATGAGACCCCGGCCCGAGCGAGGGGAGGGAGTGAACTCCCGACAGAGAGGAATTGAGACCCCGGCCCGAGGAGAGGGAGTGAACTCCCGACAGAGAGGAAATGAGACCCCGGCCCGAGCGAGGGGACGGTGAACTCCCGACAAAGGGGAAATGAGACCCCGGCCTGAGCGAGGGGACGGAGTGAACTCCCGACAGAGAGGAAATGAGACCCCGGCCCGAGGAGAGGGAGTGAACTACCGACAGAGAGGAAATGAGACCCCGGCCCGAGCGAGGGGAGGGAGTGAACTCCCGACAGAGAGGAAATGAGACCCCGGCCCGAGGAGAGGGAGTGAACTACCGACAGAGAGGAAATGAGACCCCGGCCCGAGCGAGGGGAGGGAGTGAACTCCCGACAGAGAGGAAATGAGACCCCGGCCCGAGGGGAGGGAGTGAACTCCCGACAGAGAGGAAATGAGACCCCGGTCCGAGGGGAGGGAGTGAACTCCTGACAGATAGGAAATGAGACCCCGGCCTGAGGGGAGGCAGTGAACTCCCGACAGAGGGGAAATGAGACCCCGGCCCGAGGGGAGGCAGTGAACTCCCGACAGAGGGGAAATGAGACCCCAGCCCGAGCGAGGGGAGGGAGTGAACTCCCGACGGAGATGAAATGAGACCCCGACCCGAGGAGAGGGAGTGAACTCCCGACAGAGAGGAAATGAGACCCCGGCCTGAGCGAGGGGAGGGAGTGAACTCCCGACAGAGAGGAAATGAGACCCCGGCCCGAGCGAGGGGACGGTGAACTCCCGACAAAGGGGAAATGAGACCCCGGCCCGAGCGAGGGGACGGAGTGAACTCCCGACAGAGAGGAAATGAGACCCCGGCCCGAGGAGAGGGAGTGAACTACCGACAGAGAGGAAATGAGACCCCGGCCCGAGCGAGGGGAGGGAGTGAACTCCCGACAGAGAGGAAATGAGACCCCGGCCCGAGGAGAGGGAGTGAACTCCCGACAGAGAGGAAATGAGACCCCGGCCCGAGCGAGGGGACGGTGAACTCCCGACAAAGGGGAAATGAGACCCCGGCCTGAGCGAGGGGACGGAGTGAACTCCCGACAGAGAGGAAATGAGACCCCGGCCCGAGGAGAGGGAGTGAACTACCGACAGAGAGGAAATGAGACCCCGGCCCGAGCGAGGGGAGGGAGTGAACTCCCGACAGAGAGGAAATGAGACCCCGGCCCGAGGAGAGGGAGTGAACTACCGACAGAGAGGAAATGAGACCCCGGCCCGAGCGAGGGGAGGGAGTGAACTCCCGACAGAGAGGAAATGAGACCCCGGCCCGAGGGGAGGGAGTGAACTCCCGACAGAGAGGAAATGAGACCCCGGTCCGAGGGGAGGGAGTGAACTCCTGACAGAGAGGAAATGAGACCCCGGCCTGAGGGGAGGCAGTGAACTCCCGACAGAGGGGAGATGAGACCCCGGCCCGAGGGGAGGCAGTGAACTCCCGACAGAGGGGAAATGAGACCACGGTCCGAGGGGAGGGAGTGAGACCACTGCCCGAGGGGAGGTAGTGAACTCCCGACAGAGAGGAAATCAGACCCCGGCCCGAGGGGAGGGAGTGAACTCCCGACTGAGAGGAAATGAGACCCCGGCCCGAGGGGAGGGAGTGAACTCCCGACAGAGAGGAAATGAGACCCCGGCCCGAGGGGAGGGAGTGAACTCCCAGCAGAGAGGAAATGAGACCCCGGCCCGAGCGAGGGGAGGGAGTGAACTCCCGACAGAGAGGAAATGAGACCCCAGCCCGAGTGAGGGGAGGGAGTGAACTCCCGACAGAGAGGAAATGTGACCCCGGCCCGAGAGGAGGGAGTGAACTCCCGACAGAGAGGAAATGAGACCCCGGCCCGAGCGAGGGGAGGGAGTGAACTCCGACAGAGAGGAAATGAGACCCCGGCCCGAGCGAGGGGAGGGAGTGAACTCCGACAGAGAGGAAATGAGACCCCGGCCCGAGGAGAGGGAGTGAACTACCGACAGAGAGGAAATGAGACCCCGGCCCGAGCGAGGGGACG
The DNA here is from genome assembly GCF_030144855.1 of Hypanus sabinus. Classification (NCBI taxonomy): domain Eukaryota; kingdom Metazoa; phylum Chordata; class Chondrichthyes; order Myliobatiformes; family Dasyatidae; genus Hypanus; species Hypanus sabinus. The sequence continues at coordinate 57,629 of NW_026779726.1, forward strand.
GAGTGAACTCCCGACAGAGAGGAAATGAGACCCCAGCCCGAGGGGAGCGAGTGAACTCCCGACAGAGAGGAAATGAGACCCCGGCCCGAGGGGAGGGAGTGAACTCCCGACAGAGAGGAAATGTGACCCCGGCCCGAGTGAGGGTACGGAGTGAACTCCCGACAGAGAGGAAATGAGACCCCGGCCCGAGGAGAGGGAGTGAACTACTGACAGAGGAAATGAGACCCCGGCCCGAGCGAGGGGAGGGAGTGAACTCCCGACAGAGAGGAAATGAGACCCCGACCCGAGGAGAGGGAGTGAACTCCCGACAGAGAGGAAATGAGACCCCAGCCCGAGCGAGGGGAGGGAGTGAACTCCCGACGGAGATGAAATGAGACCCCGACCCGAGGAGAGGGAGTGAACTCCCGACAGAGAGGAAATGAGACCCCGGCCCGAGCGAGGGGAGGGAGTGAACTCCCGACAGAGAGGAAATGAGACCCCGGCCCGAGCGAGGGGACGGTGTGAACTCCCGACAGAGAGGAAATGAGACCCCGGCCTGAGCGAGGGGAGGGAGTGAACTCCCGACAGAGAGGAAATGAGACCCCGGCCCGAGCGAGGGGACGGTGAACTCCCGACAAAGGGGAAATGAGACCCCGGCCCGAGTGAGGGTACGGAGTGAACTCCCGACAGAGAGGAAATGAGACCCCGGCCCGAGCGAGGGGAGGGAGTGAACTCCCGACAGAGAGGAAATGAGACCCCGACCCGAGGAGAGGGAGTGAACTCCCGACAGAGAGGAAATGAGACCCCAGCCCGAGCGAGGGGACGGAGTGAACTCCCGACGGAGATGAAATGAGACCCCGACCCGAGGAGAGGGAGTGAACTCCCGACAGAGAGGAAATGAGACCCCGGCCTGAGCGAGGGGAGGGAGTGAACTCCCGACAGAGAGGAAATGAGAACCCGGCCCGAGCGAGGGGACGGTGAACTCCCGACAAAGGGGAAATGAGACCCCGGCCCGAGCGAGGGGACGGAGTGAACTCCCGACAGAGAGGAAATGAGATCCCGGCCCGAGGAGAGGGAGTGAACTACCGACAGAGAGGAAATGAGACCCCGGCCCGAGCGAGGGGAGGGAGTGAACTCCCGACAGAGAGGAAATGAGACCCCGGCCCGAGGAGAGGGAGTGAACTCCCGACAGAGAGGAAATGAGACCCCGGCCCGAGCGAGGGGAGGGAGTGAACTCCCGACAGAGAGGAAATGAGACCCCGGCCCGAGGGGAGGGAGTGAACTCCCGACAGAGAGGAAATGAGACCCCGGTCCGAGGGGAGGGAGTGAACTCCTGACAGAGAGGAAATGAGACCCCGGCCTGAGGGGAGGCAGTGAACTCCCGACAGAGGGGAAATGAGACCCCGGCCCGAGGGGAGGCAGTGAACTCCCGACAGAGGGGAAATGAGACCACGGCCCGAGGGGAGGGAGTGAGACCACTGCCCGAGGGGAGGTAGTGAACTCCCGACAGAGAGGAAATGAGACCCCGGCCCGAGGGGAGGGAGTGAACTCCCGACTGAGAGGAAATGAGACCCCGGCCCGAGGGGAGGGAGTGAACTCCCGACAGAGAGGAAATGAGACCCCGGCCCGAGGGGAGGGAGTGAACTCCCGACAGAGGGGAAATGAGACCCCGGCCCGAGGGGAGGCAGTGAACTCCCGACAGAGAGGAAATGAGACCCCGGCCCGAGGGGAGGGAGTGAACTCCCAGCAGAGAGGAAATGAGACCCCGGCCCGAGCGAGGGGAGGGAGTGAACTCCCGACAGAGAGGAAATGAGACCCCGGCCCGAGGAGAGGGAGTCAACTCCCGACAGAGAGGAAATGAGACCCCGGCCTGAGCGAGGGGAGGGAGTGAACTCCCAGCAGAGAGGAAATGAGACCCCGGCCCGAGCGAGGGGACGGAGTGAACTCCCGACAGAGAGGAAATGAGACCCCGACCCGAGCGAGGGGACGGAGTGAACTCCCGACAGAGAGGAAATGAGACCCCGGCCCGAGCGACGGGAGGGAGTGAACTCCCGACAGAGAGGAAATGAGACCCCGCCCCGAGCGAGGGGAGCGAGTGAACTCCCGACAGAGAGGAAATGAGACCCCGCCCCGAGCGAGGGGAGGGAGTGAACTCCCGACAGAGAGGAAATGAGACCCCGGCCCGAGGGGAGGGAGTGAACTCCCGACAGAGAGGAAATGAGACCCCGGCCCGAGGGGAGGGAGTGAACTCCCGACAGAGCGGAAATGAGACCCCGGCCCGAGGGGAGGGAGTGAACTCCCGACAGAGAGGAAATGAGACCCCGGCCTGAGTGACGGGAGGGAGTGAACTCCCGACAGAGAGGAAATGAGACCCCGCTTCGAGCGAGGGGAGCGAGTGAACTCCCGACAGAGAGGAAATGAGACCCCGCCCCGAGCGAGGGGAGGGAGTGAACTCCCGACAGAGAGGAAATGAGACCCCGGCCCGAGGGGAGGGAGTGAACTCCCGACAGAGAGGAAATGAGACCCCGGCCCGAGGGGAGGGAGTGAACTCCCGACAGAGAGGAAATGAGACCCCGGCCCGAGCGAGGGGAGGGAGTGAACTCCCAGCAGAGAGGAAATGAGACCCCGGCCCGAGGGGAGGGAGTGAACTCCCGACAGAGAGGAAATGAGACCCCGGCCTGAGGGGAGGCAGTGAACTCCCGACAGAGAGGAAATGAGACCCCGGCCCGAGGGGAGGGAGTGAACTCCCAGCAGAGAGGAAATGAGACCCCGGCCCGAGCGAGGGGACGGAGTGAACTCCCGACAGAGAGGAAATGAGACCCCGGCAAGAGCGAGGGGAGGGAGTGAACTCCCAGCAGAGAGGAAATGAGACCCCGGCCCGAGGGGAGGGAGTGAACTCCTGACAGAGAGGAAATGAGACCCCGGCCCGAGCGAGGGGAGGGAGTGAACTCCCGACAGAGAGGAAATGAGACCCCGGCCCGAGCGAGGGGACGGAGTGAACTCCCGACAGAGAAGAAATGAGACCCCAGCCCGAGGGGAGCGAGTGAACTCCCGACAGAGAGGAAATGAGACCCCGGCCCGAGGGGAGGGAGTGAACTCCCGACAGAGAGGAAATGTGACCCCGGCCCGAGTGAGGGTACGGAGTGAACTCCCGACAGAGAGGAAATGAGACCCCGGCCCGAGGAGAGGGAGTGAACTACTGACAGAGGAAATGAGACCCCTGCCCGAGCGAGGGGAGGGAGTGAACTCCCGACGGAGATGAAATGAGACCCCGACCCGAGGAGAGGGAGTGAACTCCCGACAGAGAGGAAATGTGACCCCGGCCCGAGTGAGGGTACGGAGTGAACTCCCAACAGAGAGGAAATGAGACCCCGGCCCGAGGAGAGGGAGTGAACTACTGACAGAGGAAATGAGACCCCGGCCCGAGCGAGGGGAGGGAGTGAACTCCCGACGGAGATGAAATGAGACCCCGACCCGAGGAGAGGGAGTGAACTCCCGACAGAGAGGAAATGAGACTCCGGCCTGAGCGAGGGGAGGGAGTGAACTCCCGACAGAGAGGAAATGAGACCCCGGCCCGAGCGAGGGGACGGTGAACTCCCGACAAAGGGGAAATGAGACCCCGGCCCGAGTGAGGGTACGGAGTGAACTCCCGACAGAGAGGAAATGAGACCCCGGCCCGAGGAGAGGGAGCGAACTACTGACAGAGGAAATGAGACCCCGGCCCGAGCGAGGGGAGGGAGTGAACTCCCGACAGAGAGGAAATGAGACCCCGACCCGAGGAGAGGGAGTGAACTCCCGACAGAGAGGAAATGAGACCCCAGCCCGAGCGAGGGGAGGGAGTGAACTCCCGACGGAGATGAAATGAGACCCCGACCCGAGGAGAGCGAGTGAACTCCCGACAGAGAGGAAATGAGACCCCGGCCTGAGCGAGGGGAGGGAGTGAACTCCCGACAGAGAGGAAATGAGACCCCGGCCCGAGCGAGGGGACGGTGAACTCCCGACAAAGGGGAAATGAGACCCCGGCCCGAGCGAGGGGACGGAGTGAACTCCCGACAGAGAGGAAATGAGACCCCGGCCCGAGGAGAGGGAGTGAACTACCGACAGAGAGGAAATGAGACCCCGGCCCGAGCGAGGGGAGGGAGTGAACTCCCGACAGAGAGGAAATGAGACCCCGGCCCGAGGAGAGGGAGTGAACTCCCGACAGAGAGGAAATGAGACCCCGGCCCGAGCGAGGGGAGGGAGTGAACTCCCGACAGAGAGGAAATGAGACCCCGGCCCGAGGGGAGGGAGTGAACTCCCGACAGAGAGGAAATGAGACCCCGGCCCGAGGGGAGGGAGTGAACTCCCGACAGAGCGGAAATGAGACCCCGGCCCGAGGGGAGGGAGTGAACTCCCGACAGAGAGGAAATGAGACCCCGGCCTGAGCGACGGGACGGAGTGAACTCCCGACAGAGAGGAAATGAGACCCCGCTTCGAGCGAGGGGAGCGAGTGAACTCCCGACAGAGAGGAAATGAGACCCCGCCCCGAGCGAGGGGAGGGAGTGAACTCCCGACAGAGAGGAAATGAGACCCCGGCCCGAGGGGAGGGAGTGAACTCCTGACAGAGAGGAAATGAGACCCCGGCCCGAGCGAGGGGAGGGAGTGAACTCCCGACAGAGAGGAAATGAGACCCCGGCCTGAGGGGAGGCAGTGAACTCCCGACAGAGAGGAAATGAGACCCCGGCCCGAGGGGAGGGAGTGAACTCCCAGCAGAGAGGAAATGAGACCCCGGCCCGAGCGAGGGGACGGAGTGAACTCCCGACAGAGAGGAAATGAGACCCCGGCAAGAGCGAGGGGAGGGAGTGAACTCCCAGCAGAGAGGAAATGAGACCCCGGCCCGAGGGGAGGGAGTGAACTCCTGACAGAGAGGAAATGAGAACCCGGCCCGAGCGAGGGGAGGGAGTGAACTCCCGACAGAGAGGAAATGAGACCCCGCCCCGAGGGGAGGGAGTGAACTCCCGACAGAGAGGAAATGAGACCCCGGCCCGAGCGAGGGGACGGAGTGAACTCCCGACAGAGAAGAAATGAGACCCCAGCCCGAGGGGAGGCAGTGAACTCCCGACAGAGAGGAAATGAGACCCCGGCCCGAGGGGAGGGAGTGAACTCCCGACAGAGAGGAAATGAGACCCCGGCCCGAGCGAGGGGAGGGAGTGAACTCCCGACAGAGAGGAAATGAGACCCCGGCCCGAGGGGAGGGAGTGAACTCCCGACAGAGAGGAAATGTGACCCCGGCCCGAGTGAGGGTACCGAGTGAACTCCCGACAGAGAGGAAATGAGACCCCGGCCCGAGGAGAGGGAGTGAACTACTGACAGAGGAAATGAGACCCCTGCCCGAGGAGAGGGAGCGAACTACTGACAGAGGAAATGAGACCCCGGCCCGAGCGAGGGGAGGGAGTGAACTCCCGACAGAGAGGAAATGAGACCCCGACCCGAGGAGAGGGAGTGAACTCCCGACAGAGAGGAAATGAGACCCCAGCCCGAGCGAGGGGAGGGAGTGAACTCCCGACGGAGATGAAATGAGACCCCGACACGAGGAGAGCGAGTGAACTCCCGACAGAGAGGAAATGAGACCCCGGCCTGAGCGAGGGGAGGGAGTGAACTCCCGACAGAGAGGAAATGAGACCCCGGCCCGAGCGAGGGGACGGTGAACTCCCGACAAAGGGGAAATGAGACCCCGGCCCGAGCGAGGGGACGGAGTGAACTCCCGACAGAGAGGAAATGAGACCCCGGCCCGAGGAGAGGGAGTGAACTACCGACAGAGAGGAAATGAGACCCCGGCCCGAGCGAGGGGAGGGAGTGAACTCCCGACAGAGAGGAAATGAGACCCCGGCCCGAGGGGAGGGAGTGAACTCCCGACAGAGAGGAAATGAGACCCCGGCCCGAGCGAGGGGAGGGAGTGAACTCCCAGCAGAGAGGAAATGAGACCCCGGCCCGAGGGGAGGGAGTGAACTCCCGACAGAGAGGAAATGAGACCCCGGCCTGAGGGGAGGCAGTGAACTCCCGACAGAGAGGAAATGAGACCCCGGCCCGAGGGGAGGGAGTGAACTCCCGACAGAGAGGAAATGAGACCCCGGCCCGAGCGAGGGGACGGAGTGAACTCCCGACAGAGAGGAAATGAGACCCCGGCCCGAGCGAGGGGAGGGAGTGAACTCCCGACGGAGATGAAATGAGACCCCGACCCGAGGAGAGGGAGTGAACTCCCGACAGAGAGGAAATGTGACCCCGGCCCGAGTGAGGGTACGGAGTGAACTCCCGACAGAGAGGAAATGAGACCCCGGCCCGAGGAGAGGGAGTGAACTACTGACAGAGGAAATGAGACCCCGGCCCGAGCGAGGGGAGGGAGTGAACTCCCGACGGAGATGAAATGAGACCCCGACCCGAGGAGAGGGAGTGAACTCCCGACAGAGAGGAAATGAGACTCCGGCCTGAGCGAGGGGAGGGAGTGAACTCCCGACAGAGAGGAAATGAGACCCCGGCCCGAGCGAGGGGACGGTGAACTCCCGACAAAGGGGAAATGAGACCCCGGCCCGAGTGAGGGTACGGAGTGAACTCCCGACAGAGAGGAAATGAGACCCCGGCCCGAGGAGAGGGAGCGAACTACTGACAGAGGAAATGAGACCCCGGCCCGAGCGAGGGGAGGGAGTGAACTCCCGACAGAGAGGAAATGAGACCCCGACCCGAGGAGAGGGAGTGAACTCCCGACAGAGAGGAAATGAGACCCCAGCCCGAGCGAGGGGAGGGAGTGAACTCCCGACGGAGATGAAATGAGACCCCGGCCCGAGGGGAGGGAGTGAACTCCCGACAGAGAGGAAATGAGACCCCGGCCCGAGGGGAGGGAGTGAACTCCCGACAGAGAGGAAATGAGACCCCGGCCCGAGGGGAGGGAGTGAACTCCCGACAGAGCGGAAATGAGACCCCGGCCCGAGGGGAGGGAGTGAACTCCCGACAGAGAGGAAATGAGACCCCGGCCTGAGCGACGGGACGGAGTGAACTCCCGACAGAGAGGAAATGAGACCCCGCTTCGAGCGAGGGGAGCGAGTGAACTCCCGACAGAGAGGAAATGAGACCCCGCCCCGAGCGAGGGGAGGGAGTGAACTCCCGACAGAGAGGAAATGAGACCCCGGCCCGAGGGGAGGGAGTGAACTCCCGACAGAGAGGAAATGAGACCCCGGCCCGAGGGGAGGGAGTGAACTCCCGACAGAGAGGAAATGAGACCCCGGCCCGAGCGAGGGGAGGGAGTGAACTCCCAGCAGAGAGGAAATGAGACCCCGGCCCGAGGGGAGGGAGTGAACTCCCGACAGAGAGGAAATGAGACCCCGGCCTGAGGGGAGGCAGTGAACTCCCGACAGAGAGGAAATGAGACCCGGGCCCGAGGGGAGGGAGTGAACTCCCAGCAGAGAGGAAATGAGACCCCGGCCCGAGCGAGGGGACGGAGTGAACTCCCGACAGAGAGGAAATGAGACCCCGGCAAGAGCGAGGGGAGGGAGTGAACTCCCAGCAGAGAGGAAATGAGACCCCGGCCCGAGGGGAGGGAGTGAACTCCTGACAGAGAGGAAATGAGACCCCGGCCCGAGCGAGGGGAGGGAGTGAACTCCCGACAGAGAGGAAATGAGACCCCAGCCCGAGTGAGGGGAGGGAGTGAACTCCCGACAGAGAGGAAATGTGACCCCGGCCCGAGAGGAGGGAGTGAACTCCCGACAGAGAGGAAATGAGACCCCGGCCCGAGCGAGGGGAGGGAGTGAACTCCGACAGAGAGGAAATGAGACCCCGGCCCGAGCGAGGGGAGGGAGTGAACTCCGACAGAGAGGAAATGAGACCCCGGCCCGAGGAGAGGGAGTGAACTACCGACAGAGAGGAAATGAGACCCCGGCCCGAGCGAGGGGACGGAGTGAACTCCCGACAGAGAGGAAATGAGACCCCCAGCCCGAGGGGAGCGAGTGAACTCCCGACAGAGAGGAAATGAGACCCCGGCCCGAGGGGAGGGAGTGAACTCCCGACAGAGAGGAAATGAGACCCCAGCCCGAGGGGAGCGAGTGAACTCCCGACAGAGAGGAAATGAGACCCCGGCCCGAGGGGAGGGAGTGAACTCCCGACAGAGAGGAAATGAGACCCCGGCCCGAGGAGAGGGAGTGAACTACTGACAGAGGAAATGAGACCCCGGCCCGAGCGAGTGGAGGGAGTGAACTCCCGACAGAGAGGAAATGAGACCCCGACCCGAGGAGAGGGAGTGAACTCCCGACAGAGAGGAAATGAGACCCCAGCCCGAGCGAGGGGAGGGAGTGAACTCCCGACGGAGATGAAATGAGACCCCGACCCGAGGAGAGGGAGTGAACTCCCGACAGAGAGGAAATGAGACCCCGGCCTGAGCGAGGGGAGGGAGTGAACTCCCGACAGAGAGGAAATGAGACCCCGGCCCGAGCGAGGGGACGGTGAACTCCCGACAAAGGGGAAATGAGACCCCGGCCCGAGCGAGGGGACGGAGTGAACTCCCGACAGAGAGGAAATGAGACCCCGGCCCGAGGAGAGGGAGTGAACTACCGACAGAGAGGAAATGAGACCCCGGCCCGAGCGAGGGGAGGGAGTGAACTCCCGACAGAGAGGAAATGAGACCCCGGCCCGAGGAGAGGGAGTGAACTCCCGACAGAGAGGAAATGAGACCCCGCCCCGAGCGAGGGGAGGGAGTGAACTCCCAACAGAGAGGAAATGACACCCCGGCCCGAGGGGAGGGAGTGAACTCCCGACAGAGAGGAAATGGGACCCCGGCCCGAGGGGAGGGAGTGAACTCCTGACAGAGAGGAAATGAGACCACGGCCCGAGTGGAGGGAGTGAACTCCCGACGGAGAGGAAGTGAGACCACTGCCCGAGGGGAGGGAGTGAACTCCGACAGAGTTGAAATGAGACCCCGGCCCGAGTGGAGGGAGTGAACTCCCGACAGAGAGGAAATGAGACCCCGACCCGAGGGGAGGGAGTGAACTCCCGACAGAGAGGAAATGAGACCCCGGCCCGAGGGGAGGGAGTGAACTCCCAGCAGAGAGGAAATGAGACCCCGGCCCGAGGGGAGGGAGTGAACTCCCGACAGAGAGGAAATGAGACCCCGGCCCGAGGGGAGGGAGTGAACTCCCGACTGAGAGGAAATGAGACCCCGGCCCGAGGGGAGGGAGTGAACTCCCGACAGAGAGGAAATGAGACCCCGGCCCGAGGGGAGGGAGTGAACTCCCGACAGAGAGGAAATGAGACCCCGGCCCGAGGGGAGGTAGTGAACTCCCGACAGAGAGGAAATGAGACCCCGGCCCGAGGGGAGGGAGTGAACTCCCGACAGAGAGGAAATGAGACCCCGGCCCGAGTGAGGGGACGGCGTGAACTCCCGACAGAGTGGAAATGAGACCCCGGGCCGAGGAGAGGGAGTGAACTACCGACAGAGAGGAAATGAGACCCCGGCCCGAGGAGAGGGAGTGAACTCCCGACAGAGAGGAAATGAGACCCCGGCCCGAGCGAGGGGACGGAGTGAACTCCTGACAGAGGGGAATTGAGACCCTGGCCCGAGCGAGGGGAGGGAGTGAACTCCCGACAGAGAGGAAATGAGACCCCGGCCCGAGCGAGGGGAGGGAGTGAACTCCCGAAAGAGAGGAAATGAGACCCCGGCCCGAGCGAGGGGAGGGAGTAAACTCCCGGCAGGAGCTTGGTGGTCTGATGAGGGGAGCATAGATGTTGAGAATTAACATAAACAAGCGTCAGAATGAAATTTAGCATTGTCGACTTGAGGCAGTAAATCAGTGCAATGCATAATACTAAAAACTATAAAGTAGAATAAGAAATATTTAAAAATTAAATGTGGTGCAATAAGGGAGAAAAATAGAAGAAAAACGTGAGTTCGTGTTCATGGTTCCAATGTCCATTCAGAAATCGGATGGCAGAGGGGAAGAAGCTGTTCCTGAATCGCTGAGTGTGGGTCTTCAGGCCGCGTACATCCTCCCTGATGGCAGAGCAGAAGAAGCTGTTCCTGAATCGTTGAGTGTGGGTCTTCAGGCTCCTGTACCTCCTCCCTGATGGCAGAGGGGAAGAGGCTGTTCCTGAATCGCTGAGTGTGTGTCTTCAGGCTCCTGTACCTCCTCCCTGATGGCAGAGGGGAAGAAGCTGTTCCTGAATCACTGAGTGTGGGTCTTCAGGCTCCTGTACCTCCTCCCTGATGGCAGAGGGGAAGAAGCTGTTCCTGAATCGCTGAGTGTGTGTCTTCAGGCCCCTGTACCTCCTTCCTGATTGTCGCAGTGAGATGAGGGCATGTCCTGGGTGATGGGGGTCATTATTGACGGATGCTGCCTTTCTGAGGCTTCACCATTTGAAGATTTCCTCGAGGTTGGGGAGGTCAGTGCCGTGATGGAAGTGGCTGTGTGAGCAGGCTTTTTTCCGAACCCTAGCAGAGGCCCCTCCGTTCTAGGTGGAGATGCAGCCAGTCAGAATGTTCTGCCCAAACATGCGAACTTTGTCACTGTGGTAAATCAGAACTGTATGTCCAGGTAATATCTGTTTTTGTCCCCTGAGGAGCTTGGAGAGTGTCATGGTGAAGCATCACACAGAATAAAAACTTCAAGTTCAGGTCTATTGTCATAGGCGTATGTACACAGGATGAATGGCATAAACATTCATTTTACAGAAGTACAGTATATTCCAAAGGTGATAAAGATAAGTTAATACAAACTCACATTAGCGTAAATGAAACACTTTTTATAAACCTCGAGCGTTCTCCCTTCATTCCTTCCTCTCCCATCCCCAGTCAGGCAAGAGACCCAGAAGTCGGAAAGCGTGCTTCTCCAGGACAGTTCCTAACCCGGTGTTAGCCTAGTACGACACGAGGGTCTCTCAATATACCCCTCATGTCCTCTCCATTTGGCCCATCGAGTCTGCTCTGCCATTCAAAGCTCAAAGTAAATTTTGTAATTTGAACTTTGAGTAAATAAGTAGCTTTAATAAAATTTTATAATTGAAGTGCATATATGTCAGCACACACAACCCTGAGATTAATTTTCTCATGGGCATACTCAACAAATCTACAGAATAATTATAACAGAATCAGCTGGTGCATTCAGAGTGTAAAAGACAACAAACTGTGCAAATGCAAAACGAAGAAACAATTGTAATAAATAAATAAGCAATAAGTATCGAGGACCTAAGATGAAGAGTCTTTGACTCCACCGTGGCTGATCTATTACCCCTTTCAACACCATTCTTCTGCCTCCTCCCCAGAAACTTTGATGCCTTTATTAGTAAGGGCCCATCAATCCCCATTTAAAATATACCCATTGACTTGGCGTCACTCGTCAGCTGTGGTGACAAATTTTACAGATTCACCACTCTTTGGCTGAAGAAATTCCTTCTCTTCTCTGTTCTAAAGGGATGTCCCTCTACTGCCTTCTGGTCCTAGACTCCCCCACTACAGGAAACATTATCTCCACGTCCATTCTATCTAGGCCTGTCAATATTTGATAGGTTTCGGTAAGATCACCCCCCACTCCCTGTTCTTCTAAACTCCAGTGAGTACAGGCTCGGAGCCATCAAACGCTCTTCGTACGTTAACCCTTTCATTATCAAGATCATTCTCTTGAACCTGCACCAGGTCCTCTCCAATACCATCACACCATTTCTTAGAATGGGGATCCAGAACTGCTGACAATACTCCGTGTGGTCTGACCAATGCCACAGAAAGCCTCAGCATTGCATTATTACTCTTGTATTCTAGTCCTCTCCAAATGCATACTAAGGGTGTTAATAGATTTTGGGCCAGGGAGGACAGAGGGAAAGGGCTAGTGGATTTCTGAGGGAGTGCCAGGTACACCAGTATTACATCAGGAATGGGGGAGTATGGGCACCCATAAGACATACAGTATCAATAGGATTATGCCATTCAGCCCATTGAGTGCTCCCTCGCAAACCCGTTCTGTATTCTCCCTTTAACCTTTAATGCCCTTACTAATTAAGAACCTATCAACCTCTGCTTTAATGTACCTAATGACTTGGCCTCCACAGCCATCTGTGCATATGATTTCCACAGATTCCCCATCCTTTGGCTAAAGAAATTCCTCCTCATCTCTGTTTTAAAGAGACATCTGAGGCTGTGCCCTCTGATCCTAAACTCCCCCACCATTGGAAACATCCTCTCCACATCCACTCTATCTGTGTCCTCTGGTCCTAGACTCCCCCACTATAGGAAACATCCTCTCCACATCCACTCTATCTGTGTCCTCTGGTCCTAGACTCCCCCACCATTGGAAACATCCTCTCCACATCCACTCTATCTGTGTCCTCTGGTCCTAGACTCCCCCACTATAGGAAACATCCTCTCCACATCCACTCTATCTGTGTCCTCTGGTCCTAGACTCCCCCACTATAGGAAACATCCTCTCCACATCCACTCTATCTGTGTCCTCTGGTCCTAGACTCCCTCACTATAGGAAACATCCTCTCCACATCCACTCTATCTGTGTCCTCTGGTCCCAGACTCCCCCACAATAGGAAACATCCTCTCCACATCTACTCTATCTGTGTCCTCTGGTCCCAGACTCCCCCACAATAGGAAACATCCTCTCCGCATCCACTCTATCTGTGTCCTCTGGTCCTAGACTCCCCCAGCATAGGAAACATCCTCTCCACATCCACTCTATCTGTGTCCTCTGGTCCTAGACTCCCCCACTATAGGAAACATCCTCTCCACATCCACTCTATCTGTGTCCTCTGGTCCTAGACTCCCCCACTATAGGAAACATCCTCTCCACATCCACTCTATCTAGCCATTCCAATATTCTATAAGTTTCAATGAGAACCCCGTCTTTCTTCTAAACTCCAGTGAATACAGGCCCAGAACAATCAAATGCCCCTAGATTAACCCTTTCATTCCCAGAATCATTCTTGAGAACTGCTTCTGAACCCTCTCCAATCCCAAGACATCCTTTCTTAGATAAGGGGCCCAAAACTGTTCATAATACTCCATGCAGTCTGAGCAATGCCTTCGAAAGCCTCAGCATTACGTCCTTGCTTTTACATTCTAGTCCCCTTGAAATGAATGCTAAGATTGCATTTGTCTTCCTCACTACCACCTCAACCCGAAAGTTAATCCTTAGGGAATTCTGCACGAGGACTCCCAAGTCCCTCTGTACTTGGATTTAGTTAAATAATCTATCCTTTTTTTAATTCAGTCAAATTTTTAATGCCATCAGGCGGGAGGTGCAGGGCTCCAGGGTCCCATGCCGCCAGTTGTTGCCTGCAGCCTGGACTGGTTTCACTCGCCTCGGCACTGAATTGACTCCACAACGGGTGGACTCACTCTCGGGCGCTCTGCAGCTGTGTTATTTGTGTGATTCGCACATTGGATGTCGATCAGTCCTTGTCGTGGGTGGTTTCCCGTTGTGGTTCTTTGTTTTGTGGGTGCTGCAAGCAGATGAATCTCAATGTTGTAATGGGCCTGGTTATTCGTTTCCATAGATGCTACCCGACCTGCCTTACTTTTCTTGTGTTTATGAACACGGGGTGTAGGGGGGCGGAGCTCAGGAGGAATGATGGCACCTAACAGCGAACCCTTTGCATCTTCGCAAACAGCTCTGCTTCTACCTTTAATATCTTCATTTTTCCCTTCCAAGGTTCTTCAGAAGACCCTGACCTGGAGTCACACGCAGGCTTCGGTTCTTTGCGGGAATGGGACCCATTCTCAGGGTTCCATGACTGGCCACTATTCGACATGCCAAGGGTCTGGCCTGAGAATCTCAATCGTGTTTGGAAGCCTAAGATCTCAGGGCTCTGGAGACGGGCGAATAGAGGGTCAGTGTCACGTCAGGGAGGCCTGAAAATCTTTTGCTGTGGGCACGAAGACCCAAGGTCTTTGCGATCTTCAGGCACAGAGCTCGGGAAGAAGTGACGAAATGGATTTCAAGGTTGTAAACCAGCGGGGGTGGGGGGAGCTGGGGGTTACTTTGGGGTTCTCACGTTGAGCTGTCGTTCATTCTTTGGGGCACTTCTCCTGTTTTCGTGGATGTTTTATGAAGAAGAAGCATTTCAGGATGTATATTGTATACATTTCTCTAATGTTAAACTTGACCTTTGAACATGGTATACAGAGTTTGATAATAAACTTGAAGTTTTTGAACTCTTGATATTAAATATTCTGGAATCATGAGTGTAAGGACTAGATATGGTGCTGAGACCAAATCATAAAATGGATTTTATTCTGAGTACTACACAAAGCCTAAACACTTGAGCATAAAAACAGTCCCCCACTTAAGCTTTTGGAGGATATGTCAGCTCTGGGGTAATTTGTCATCATTTTCATCATCATGTGCCGTGTCATATGACTTAATTGATCATGGTACCATGACCACGGTTGTTGTTGACAAATTTTTCTACAGAAGTGGTTTGCCATTCCCTTCTTCTGGGCCGTGTCTTTACAAGACATGTGACACCAGCCATTACACTGCACAACAAAGATTTTGATTTCTGAATACCTTTGGGCATAATTTTCAGCCGCTGATGATGAAAATCATCATGACATTTCCATATCACGCACCATTTTTTTGAAAGTGCTCATATTTGTTATTTCAATTCATGATTCATTAAGTACAACTGATGCCAAGATTAAGGAAAGCATTTTTGTTGGTCCACAAATCAAACAGGTCATCAATGACAAGCAATTCGAAGAATTTCTCGTGGGTCCGGAGAAAATCACATGGAAGGCATTCAAGGATGTTGTTGAACATTTTCTTGGCAACTACAGAGCACCAAACTACGTGCAACTGGTTGACAACATGCTTCATGCATACAAAACCATGAAGTGCAACGTGTCACTAAAGATTCATTTTCTGCATTCCCATTTAGACTTCTTCCCTGCAAATCTTGGTGCTGTCGGTGACGAGCACGGTGAAAGGTTTCACCAGGACATTGCGGTCATGGAGAAACGGTATCAGGGAAACTGGAATCCATCAATACTGGCTGATTATTGTTGGGCACTTAAGTGAGAAGCCTCAGACACTGAGTACAAATGAAAATCATCAACAAAACATTTTTAGCTGAGTTGAACTATTGCAAAGCGTCAGCACCATTATGCCATTAAACACATTATATCCAATAGAAGTTAATTTCTTGTTTCTCCAAATCCCTACATGATACAAATACTCTGAAATTGTATTTGTGTTGTTTCAAGTGGTCTGTCATAAACCAAAAAAATTCTGAGGAAGCAACAGTTTTTAAAAGTGTTCAGACATGGTCTGAATGGTGTCAGAGGTCACATAACCAGGACCTATGATATGCGCCAGCTGCTCATACGACCATCCACCACCGGCTCCCATGGCCTCACATATCTCCACCTCTCCCCCAATGCGGTAATTGGAATTGTGTCAGACTTAATAACACAACATACAAGCCCTGTTGGAAAATTCATTATACATTCAGAACAAAAGGTTTTGCCAATGTGACAGAGGAAAGGTCCTTTCAGTCTAAGGGATTAAGTGGGACAAAGTGTAAGAACTCTGAATGGATTTTTCAATGACTCAGGGATTACATCATGATACAGAATCATGTTGAATCAAATACCTTTTCTATTCACTCCCATTGAAGTCAGTCCAGTTGGTTTATTTATTTGTTAATTTGCAGAATCAGTACAGAACATGCCCGTTGGATTTTGATGCTTAAATCTAAGAAGTCAGGGGAGAGGCTCAAAGCTTGTTGCTTCACAATTGTTTTATTAGGAGTTGGTGGAACAAAAGGAAATAGAACAGGGCAGTGATTGTGGTCTACTAGTCGAAGAAAAGGGGGAAACTAAAGATAGCGCCTAGCATAAAACAGCTTTTTTATACCCAAAGATAAAAAAATTCCATTCAAATTTGTAGATAAGAGACACCCAATTAAAAAGTACTCATTTGAAAACTGCACTTAACCGATAAGATATACTTACTTTCCAGAGCTTTGCAGAATTATATTTTGTATAGCCACTATTAAACTTGTATAAAATACAAGCTGACAACTGCCAAGAAAGGAACAATTAAACTCTCTAATCTAAAAATTAAATAGTTAGATCCAATAGGCTCTTGCAACCCAATGAACCACACCACCCAGTTAACCACCTATTTAACGCTAGTCTAACTGCAGGGCAATTTGCAAGGGCCAATTAACTTATTAACGGATAGGTTTTTGGAATGTGGGAGGAAACTGGAACACCTCGACATTCCCAGGGAGGATGTACAAACAGCATCAGAATTGGGCTCCTGAGGTGCAGCAGGGTCACACGAACCACGTTGCCAGAGTACGTTTATCACTGTATGTACTGGTACATGCATGCCCAGGTGCAATTAAAAGTTTTACTTGCAGCTGTATCACAGGCACGTTGCATCTCATAAGCTGCATTGTCAAGAAAAAAATCATAAATTATCCATATTTCTTTCAAAAGAAAGAATAAAATTCAAACAAAATAAGTCCGGTTTTGTGCAAAGTGATCAAAGTGGTCGTAGTGCTGCTGTAATGATGGAGTGATTAGTGTTAGTTCAAGAGTCGAATGGTTGGAGGGAAGTTGCTGTTCTTGAACTTGTTGGTGTGGGACTTCAGGCTTCTGTACATCCTGTTCAATGCAAGGAAGATGGTGGGGATCTTTGGCTGATGTTAACTAATCGAGGCAGTACCCCCTGTAGATATTACCAATATTGAGGAGGGTTGTGCCCATGACGTGGTAGCAGAGCAGTTAGCACAATCACAAAAATTGTTCCAGGATGGAAAGGCTTATCATATGAGGACATTTGATGACTCTGGCCCTGTATTCACTGGAATTCAGAAGACTCAGGCAGAAGATTTCAATAAAACCTTTTGAATGCTGAAAAGCCTCGATAGAGAGGATGTGGAGAGGATGTTTCCAGTCGTGGGGGAGTCTAGGACCAGAGGACACAGATAGAGTGGATGTGGAGAGGATGTTTCCGATGGTGGGGGAGTCTAGGACCAGAGGACACAGATAGAGTGGATGTGGAGAGGATGTTTCCTATAGTGGGGGAGACCAGGGCCAGAGGACACAGATAGAGTGGATGCGGAGAGGATGTTTCCTATGGTGGGGGAGTCTAGGACCAGAGGGGACAGATAGAGTGGATGCGGAGAGGATGTTTCCTACAGTGGGGGAGTCTAGGACCAGAGGACACAGATATAGAGTCGATGCGGAGAGGATGTTTCCTATAGTGGGGGGAGTCTAGGACCAGAGGACACAGAGAGAGTGGATGTGGAGAGGATGTTTCTTATAGTGGGGGAGTCGAGGACCAGAGGACACAGATAGAGTGGATGCGGAGAGGATGTTTCCTATAGTGGGGGAGACTAGGGCCAGAGGACACAGATAGAGAGGATGTGGAGAGGGTGTTTCCTATGGTGGGGGAGTCTAGGACCAGAGGGGACAGATAGAGTGGATGCGGAGAGGATGTTTCCTATAGTGGGGGAGTCTAGGACCAGAGGACACAGATAGAGTGGATGTGGAGAGGATGTTTCCTATAGTGGGGGAGTCTAGGACCAGAGGACACAGATAGAGTGGATGCGGAGAGGATGTTTCCTATAGTGGGGGAGTAGAGGACTAGAGGACACAGATAGAGTGGATGTGGAGAGGATGTTTCCTATAGTGGGGGAGTCTAGGACCAGAGGACACAGATAGAGAGGATGTTTCCTATAGTGGGGGAGTCTAGGACCAGAGGACTCAGATAGAGAGGATGTTTCCTATAGTGGGGGAGTCTAGGACCAGAGGACACAGATAGAGTGGATGTGGAGAGGATGTTTCCTATAGTGGGGGAGTCTAGGACCAGAGGACACAGATAGAGTGGATGGGGAGAGGATGTTTCCTATAGTGGGGGAGTCTAGGACCAGAGGACACAGATAGAGTCGATGCGGAGAGGATGTTTCCTATAGTGGGGGGAGTCTAGGACCAGAGGACACAGATAGAGTGGATGTGGAGAGGATGTTTCTTATAGTGGGGGAGTCGAGGACCAGAGGACACAGATATAAAGTCGATGCGGAGAGGATGTTTCCTATAGTGGGGGAGACTAGGGCCAGAGGACACAGATAGAGTGGATGTGGAGAGCGTGTTTCCTATGGTGGGGGAGTCTAGGACCAGAGGGGACAGATAGAGTGGATGCGGAGAGGATGTTTCCTATAGTGGGGGAGTCTAGGACCAGAGGACACAGATAGAGTGGATGTGGAGAGGATGTTTCCTATAGTGGGGGAGTCTAGGACCAGAGGACACAGATAGAGTGGATGCGGAGAGGATGTTTCCTATAGTGGGGGAGTAGAGGACTAGAGGACACAGATAGAGTGGATGTGGAGAGGATGTTTCCTATAGAGGGGAAGTCTAGGACCAGGGGACACAGATAGAGAGGATGTTTCCTATAGTGGGGGAGTCTAGGACCAGAGGACTCAGATAGAGAGGATGTTTCCTATAGTGGGGGAGTCTAGGACCAGAGGACACAGATAGAGTGGATGTGGAGAGGATGTTTCCTATAGTGGGGGAGACTAGGGCCAGAGGGGACAGATAGAGTGGATGTGGAGAGGATGTTTCCTATAGTGGGGGGAGTCTAGGACGAGAGGACACAGATATAGAGTCGATGCGGAGAGGATGTTTCCTATAGTGGGGGAGTCTAGGACCAGAGGACACAGATAGAGTGGATGCGGAGAGGATGTTTCCTATAGTGGGGGAGTCTAGGACCAGAGGACACAGATAGAGAGGATGTTTCCTATAGTGGGGGAGTCTGGGACCAGAGGGCACAGATAGAGTGGATGTGGAGAGGATGTTTCCTATAGTGGGGGAGTCTAGGACCAGAGGACACAGATAGAGTGGATGTGGAGAGGATGTTTCCTATAGTGGGGGAGTCTAGGACCAGAGGACACAGATAGAGTGGATGCGGAGAGGATGTTTCCTATAGTGGGGGAGACTAGGGCCAGAGGACAAAGATAGAG